>NC_135492.1:1273468-1573468 GCF_052094955.1 Ictidomys tridecemlineatus
TTTCATGCACACTCATAGTAGGCAATCACCCTGCCACTATTCTAGTAATAAACAGATTTGGAATGAGTCCACTCCCATTCATTTATTGTCTATTACAGATTTCAGACAATAGCAACAGAAATTTATTGCATCCCAATTCCTAACATAAATAAAATTATTATTTTCCAAATTTATCTCTTATTCATATTTCACTGTGATTTTAAGATATTGAGGATTTTTTTTTACAATGTATCAGGTTTTCTAAGTGAAAAAATTATAAGATTAATAATAAAGAACTCTTAATCTTTCTTGTGTATATGTAATTTATCTCCTTTATTTGCTTAAATGTTTCTATTTTTTATTTAAGTATATAAACAGCATTAGCTGGCATGCCTCAGGTTCAAGATTTTAATTGAAAAAATTAAGTGTTTTGCCATCTAAAAATGGTGCTATCTCCTGATTTGCAGAAGTGGTGCTCATTTCTTTTTCACTTTCAGTGCTGTTTTAATTAGAAGTACTCACCAAGATGCACCTTTATCTGTACTCCTCATTAAAGTGTTGATTAGACATGAGAATATTCTCTTTAACTTATGGATTACTATATCTAGAATGTATTTTTCTTGTTTTATAGATTCTCTTTACAGATGTTCTCAATTAGATTTTTCCACTTCCATTCATTTGTAGAACTTTTATGCCATTGAGTTTATATTCATGGTTTTTGATATTAATAAAATAAATCACCAAGACTTCCATGATAAAATTCTGCAGTCCAGAACATATTGAAGCACCTTAGAATCTAATGATCTGATCCTTAAATTTACCTAGAACTCAGTTATTAACCTATACTGTCTGCATGCCCACCTAATGGTAGTTTATAGTCTGCTTTCTGATATAATTTATCCATTCATATTTGTTACTTACTGAGTTATTTTTATTTGTTTGAAATTTATTTTAAAAATAGTCCTCCTTCTTGATTCTCAAGTGAATTGCTATTAATTACCTGACATATTCTTTTGTGATCTTGATTAATTTATTCATTGGTATAGCTGATGGAACTCAGTGGTAGTTTTTCACCAAGCTCCATTCCAAACTTTTTCATATACTAAGCTGAAACAGAGTCTCATTGTTGCTTAGGGCCTTGCTAAATTGTTGCAACTGGTCCTGAATTTGTGCTCTGATCCAGCCTCCCAAGTAAAATCATTTGGAAAAATGTACACGTCAATCTCCTGAACATTTTGTTTGTGAAATTCTCTTTACTGGACTGTGGTTATTATTCTTTCTCAATACTAGTATTAAAGTTTCGCTTGCCTTATTTTTTCCCTTTATTTAAGGTTGAGAAGCTTGGCACAGTGCCTCATGCCCTGAATCCCAGCATGGTAGAGGTGGAAGGAAGCAGAGCATCCTAAATTGGAAGCCAGCCTAGGCACTTAGTGTCTCAAAATTAAAAGTGGTCATTTAAAAAGGATGGTGTGTACAGCTCAGTGGTGGAGTACCCCTGGGTTCCATCCCCAGTACTGGGGGTCAGGGAGATTGAGAACCACAAATTTAATGATCATTTGTATTTTCAATTATATATTTGATAGATTTTTCCCTAATATTTAATTTATTGTCATTTATTTTTTATTGTTTAGTATTTCTTAATACTTTTAAAACTGTAGTTTTTGACATTTTTGTTTAACAGAAACACTAAGAAACCTCATTTTCTAGGACCCACAGATTTTACAGGATAGCATGGCTCTGTGTTATTGCTTTTCTTGGGGTGCTCCTTGAACTAGTTTGCCTTTGGTTGAGAATTTTAGTTTCAAACTTCTCCCTCCTGGTGGCTGCACATAGGGGAAGATCTTCACCAGCAAGCCCAGTTAAGTATTTAAGGGCTTTGTCACCCTTGCTGTGGATACACTCTCTCCAGACACTTAGCTTTATAGGAAGAAAGCTGTGGAATTCTATCGAAAGTACATAAACTTTTTTTCCACCTGGTTTTTGCACTGTAGATTCTTTGATGTTCAATGGTTTTTCCTCTTTCCCAATGTGACTAATTATCAAAGTATGCCACCAGTTCTGTGTCACAGTAGACAGAAAACAGTTCCCTAAAAATCCAGAATATTGGAGCTATGTTCTCCTTTCTCTGACACTAAAAGGGGAAAACTGAGAATTGGGCAGTTTCTTCTGATCATACTGGTGTGTCAATTTTGGGGAAAAGCTGATCTGTGAGAAAGGCAAAAGTTTTACTTTACCATTTAGTGAGGCTATTCTTGGTTTTGCCTTCTATCTCCAGTTCTTATTAGTTTTACTACAACTATTTGGTTAGATATTGAGGCTGTTTATATACATTTGTGTGTGGTTGGGGGAAAGAGAAATCATTTGTATAGCTGTTTTGGTGGAGTCTAAACTCCCCTTTATCCACATGGGAGTTTTTGTTATTAGAAGTGGAAATGTTCCATTGATGAATGAGTAATTGTAAAATTAAGTGCATGAAATTAAGTGTAGATGTGTTAAAAGTAAAATTCAATGGTAACTTTGGAAAAAGTAATTCTTGGAGTTATGCAGAAAGAGTAAAAACACAAGAGTGAGATTCACAAATGAATGGAAGACTTGGGATATGGCTTAGGGTAGAGTATATTTTGGATTAGATTGGAATATCATCAATCAATCAATCAATAAATAAATAAATAAATAAAAACTAATTTTAATTTAGTGTTTGCAGACCCTCCTTTTTGAAAGACATTGTATCTAAGTGGAATAATGGAGAATAATCTTTGTTCTTCTTTAACTGTATTTTTCAATTTTTACATAATGATTATATGTAAAAACTTTGAACATTTTAGAAATTACATATGTAACACCAAAAATGCTAAAAAATAAATTTATAAAAATTTAATCTACAGTCACCATGAAAATTTCTTCCTGATTTATTAAATAAATTGAGTATTAATATTCTCATTCTTAATGATAACACAGGACTGGGGTTGTTTTTCAGTGTAAGAGAATTTTTCTAGCAAGGATGAGGCATTGTTTTTGATACTCAGCACCACATATAAATAAATAAATAAATAAAGGTCTATCAACAATTAATATTTTTAAAATGATAACAGAATAAGTTTAAAGGGCAGATATACAAAGTGCTTATTAATATTGAAATGGTGAACTCAATAACAAAACCTGAGGGCAAATTCAGAAAATATTCTTATTTAATAAACTAAATTGTACAGAAAGTCTGTAGAAGAATGATGTGGTGCATATGAAGTGTGTTGTGCATACACACTTCATAGCATTAGAGGAACACTGGATCAACAAATCAAGACTAAATCCAGAATGTAGCTTTTTTGGCAAATAAAGTGTTTCTGTTGTTGTTTTCTTTTGCCACACTGATATTTGTCCTCAGGCTTCATATGTGCTATGCATGTACTCTACCACTGAGCCTCACCCCCTTATGCTGAAAATATAGTTTTATTGGAATGCCATCAGGCATTCAATTATTATATTTGCAGATTTTAGGCTATGACCACAGAGAACTTCTGGTCCACAAAGCCTAAAGTCTTCATGATGTGCTCCTCTAAAGAAATATTTGCAAATTCCATTAGTATTAATTTTAATATCACCAAATATATTGACATATTGATGGAACAGGGATCCCTATGTGCAATCTACCAGCAGCAATCAGGTTAACTTGAGAGTCAAATATTTGATTATTTATCCACTGGTTATGAAAATTAAAATCTAATTATAAACTGAAGAAAAATCTATAGAACTACTACTGAAATACACCATTCAAAAATCAAAATCAAAGATATTATGAATAGCCCCAAAATGCTAAAGTAACGATCCCAGATTTAAAAAAAAAGAAAAAGAAGAAACAAGACCACTGGACACAGTGAATAATTGATGTTAAAATTTCCCAAAATTGGATTTATTTTGGTTCAAAGACAATTGTTAAAATAACTGTCAAATTTTGAATAAGATTTGTAGAGTAGATATTCACAATATAGTTTACTTATTTTGATCATTGTACCATAGTTACAGAGATAATTTCTCATCTTTATATAATGTGAGATTTTTTTATTCACAAATAAAAAGACATTGTGTGCATCTTGCAAATGTTTTAGAGATAAAAACTGTTATGTACGTAGACTTATCTAGAAATGAAGAATAACATTTAGGAAATGTTTCTTATGAGTTCCTTTCACTGCTGTCTTAAATCTTCTATAAATCTGAGATTATCAAAATAGAACATTTCTGAAAGAAAAATAATTTTTTAAAATATTAACAAGTAACGTAAGTTCATAATAAATGAACAAATTTAGTGGTGAATGATACACATTTATATTTATATTAATATGTATAGTCTCAAACTATCTTCACACAGATAATAATTACAAAGTAAAATCCTGCAAATACCACATTAATGACCAATATTAACATCAGCAGTAATGAGGATATTATAGGTCACAAGATGGGATTCAAAGTGAAAATCATAGAATTCATTTCTGTGGTACTCTTGCCAAAAACATGTAATCTAGCTTCAATCCATTTTAAGCACATTCTACAAGCTTTCCCTCTGAAAAATTCAAGGTCATTAAGGTTAGGAAAAGACTAAGGAATATTTAATTCAGAAGGCATCTATAAAATAAAACAACTAAATTCATTTTATGTCTCTGAAGGAAATACTTTTTATAAAGAACAATATTAGGCTACTAGAAAAACATGAAAATAATCTGAGGATTAAGTAGTCCAAGGCATTATGATACAATATGTAAGTGTTGATTTGAGAAACAGCATTTGCTTAATGTGTTTTTTTTGTTTGTTTGTTTTTTTTTTTTTTTTGCTGTTTTTCTTTATACAATCTTGGAAAATATTAGTGAAGTTGCAGGTTCTAATGCAAAGTACTTTTTCCCACTGAAGCATTTTAAAATGAATTGTTAACATATGCCATCTTTCATGATAGGTTTACTATTTTCTACGAGTCAGAACATGCTAGATAACAATATAACCTTCATAATGAAACTGATACAATTAACAACTATGTTGTTATGTGTTAAAATTTGAAAAATATACTCATAATAAATGAATTTGAATTGTAGTTATCTAGCATGTTCTGACTTGTACAAAATACTAAAAATATCATAAATGATAGCATATGTAAGCAATTCAATTTAAAATGCTTCAGCAGACAAAAGTACTTTATATTAGAACCTGTAAATTTACTATTATTTCCCAAGATTGTATAAACAAAGAGAAAAGGAAACAAAGATAAAACACTAAGCAAATATTCTTATTAGAAAAATTAATAAGTCAGTGCCTGAAACATAAATTTAAAGATGGCAGTATAATAATTGCAATACATTAATCCATTATTGAATAGAGTAACCAGCATGTAAAAATAATGTTGCCTAATTCTCTGGACCCATATTCAGTGATATAATATAAATAATCCATCATTAATGTGATATTTAGATCTACCAAATTAGTGTTGACTTGGTTGTTGAATTGAGCTTAAATGCTAACATTTAGATAATCTGAAAACACATCTAATAAAAACTGGTTTGCACTTGCACTTCAAATTTTCTTACAGATATAAACAATTTTTATATTTTGATAATTTCATTATATATGTTACACACATCCATTTCAATAAAGTATTTATATCATACATTTCATAAATAATGTAAATATTATATTAACAGTCTGAAAAACACAATATTAGCTTTCATATTTTTTTTCTTAAAATCTCTGTATATCTCTATGATGTTTCCAAAAGTAAATCTTGTCTTGTCTTATTAGTAATTCTTAAGGCAGAAGCTCCCATGGTCAGAATTCAAATCCTGCAGCAAGAGAAAAAGAATTATTATATTTTTTCTCAAACATTTTATAAGTATAAATCAGTGAAGAAGTTTAGAACTTTTCATTGTTTATAAGAAGAAAAAAAGATATGTCCACAATACAAAATCACTATGGAATGCAGTACGCCCATATTTTCATACACAGTTGTCATTATGACTGAGTATCAGAGCTTTGGGTTTTCCACCCCTTATGCATAAATTTGACAACCATATGCTAGGGTATTCTGGCAAGAACTGGGATGACAACATGGAGATGATAATGGACACCTCTCAACAGTCATATACAATAGCTTCAAAAGCAGACAATCAGACAATTTTCATACAGAGTCATTGGCATTAGGACAAGAATAAAACAGGTTACTACTGGAAAACTTAGAAGGGACTTCTGTCCCAAATTTGTGTCAGTGTTTGAGGTCCTTCAATGGAAGTGATACATGAGTTAACACCTGAAGTAAAAGGAGAAATTGTGAGAGAAAGGGAAGAGGTGCATGCAGACACCGAGATGAGAAAGAACACTTGTGGAATCACAGTGGTCCAGTGTCACTAGAATCTAGAGCAAAGTGCCAATAAAGCAAGTGAGATGAGATAGCCTGAGTAACCTCACAAAAATCCACTTGTTTGGATATTTTAATTTTTGGCTAAGAAATTTCATACTTTTATTGAGGCAAATGTAAACTAATGACAGAGTCATGACAGGGTATTTTAAATGTGTGACTGTTACTAAGTCAGTCTGGGATTTTGGCCATAAACCACAGAAAATGGGTGATGCCATTTTTTCCCATAAAAGAATGTCAGTGTATAGGCTGACAGTTTCATAGAGAGGCAGAAGTGGGAAAAAAGCAGTTTCAAACTTAAGGTCTATAATTTGTTGATATTCAGAATTGGAAAAAATACATAGCTCTTTAATTGTAATTGATTTCAGAAGTTATGACCAGCAGTTTTTAAATATTTGGCTCATTATAGATGTGCACTTGATGAGTTATGTGGTAAATACTTCCAACTCTTATATAAATATCACCATGTAGAGTGTTCTTTGTATAAAACTCTTCTCTTACTAATTCCCCATATAGGGTCTAAAATATATTACTGAATATAGTAAGCATGTTGTAGTGATAACAATAAGGTGGTGTCTAATGACTTTACACATCTGATGTGAAAACAAATGATTTTGAATGACAGAATTCCCATTCCTGTCTTTATGTTCTATTTTTAAAGAAAATTATTTTAAACAAAATTTTTTACTGGTGCATTTGACTATATATAATAGAGGAATTCATTATGACATATCTACAGATGCACATAAAATAATTTGATTACTCTTCCTTTCTAGTAGTTTTTTCCTCTCCTTCTCCCTTCACCTTTGAAGGCATTCTGCAGTGATTACAGAGACATATCTTTGAAACGTGATGAAAGAGTTTAAAAAACACTCTTCTATTCAGGCTTGCATGATATGGCAAACTAATGTTCCACAAGGAAATGTAGAACTATTACATTAAGTTTTTTTAAAAAACTAGCTTATGCATAAGTAAAAAAGAAACATCACTTTCTCCCAGAAATACATTGGAAAAAGAGTTGCCTCCCAAATCCCCTTTGCATTCTGTCTACATTCATACACAATTTATCATTGTTTTGTAAATGGTAAATTATCTCATTTTTTTCTGGTAAGAACTAATAAGAACAACTTATACTTGCATCCTGCATAACAACTAACTTTCATTCTCTTTTTGTAAATAGTCATCCATTTTCATGACTCTGAAGCACTTCAAACCCGATTCTGTCATTTTTTTTTTCAGAAAGATATTCATGTAAGCTAAGAAACTGAAAAAAACATATATCAGCTATTAAATTAAATTGTAATTTCTATGTTAAAATTATTTCTTTCTGTCATAACTATTTAACTTCAGCATTGCTTTATAAAGCTTAGATTTGTTCTCCTGTGATTTTTTAGGTCAAAATTCCAAATAAAAGAATAAGGTTGAGGCCACGTTTAACATAGATATGCATGGCTTTACTATGTGTTAAGAAGTTTATCAAAACACCATTGAAGCAGGGTGTGATGGCACATGCCTGTAATCACAGTGGGTTAAGAGGCTGAGACAGGACAGTCTTGAGTTCAAAGCTAGTTTCAGCAACCGTGAGGCCTAAGCAACTCACTGAGACCCTGTCTCTAAATAAAACATGAATAGTTTTGGGGACGTGGCTCAGTGGTCAAGTGTCCCTGAGTACAATCCCTGGTGCAAAGAAACAAACAACCAAAATAAATAAATAAATAAATCCATGGAAGCTCTAAACCAAAGTGCAATGAAAGCAAGATGGTATCCTTTATTTGTTCATTTTCAAGCAGATATTTCATTATTGTAATAATACCCCTGATAAAAAATTGTCAAATATTATAGAAATATCTTCAAATGGGTTCAAAATAGCTGGATATTTTGTTTTTCTTTTTAGCTTTTAAAAATATAGCTCATCATTTTGGACTTATATTTGACTCGCTCAAATGAAGTCTTAGTATGAAGGAAATCACTGGGTTGTACTGAAGGGCTCCTGTTATACAATGCAACTCTAACCCTAACCTAACCCTAACCCTAACCCAACCCAAGCCAGGGAGTTGGGGACAGCACTCAGTGTGGAAAAGTGAAATGAATCCGATGAAATTTTTTTGTGAATCCATATGAAAATATCACAGTGAATTTCACCTTCATGTATATTCATAATGCATAATTCAAAAAGAAACTTAAAAACTACAAATAAGTATAAGATCAGTAGAGCAGAAGAAAAAGAACACAGGGAGGAAGAAGGGGAGATAAAGTGAAAGTACTGGTCACTGAATTAGAGCACATTATATTTCATGCTTGTTTAATTATTTCAAGATTAACCTCAATATTATTTATGTCTAAATGCACTTTCAAATTTTTCATCAAATAAAAGAATAATTTAAATTTTCCATAAGAGTAAGTGGAGAGATCGTTGCTCAGTGGTAGAGTACTTGCCTACACATGTGAGGCACTGGGTTCAATCCTCAGCACCACATAAAATAAAAAAAATATATAACTAAAAACAATATTTTAAAAAGAAAGTAGGTAGAAATTCTCCATATTTGGGCACAACACTAAAAGAATCAGAACAGAGACAGTGTATGCAATTATGGGTTTGTAATTTCTCTAAAGAAGTGTACATATTTCTAGGGGGCTTCAAACTTCCAATTAAAGCAATGTTGGTGGAAGAGAGACAGAAATCAGCGATGTATGACTTTGCAGGTAACAATGCTGCCTTCTTGAAAGACTCTCCTTGGAAGATTCTTGAGGATGCCATTAGAAATATGGATATTTTAAAGATAAATATAGCAGATGATGTATACCTTAGTTTATTTGACTACCAAAGCCATTTTACTATGTTGAAGTATATTAAATCATCATGGTTTTCTTAAACACATGCAACTAGAAAATTTTAGTAAAGCTAGAAAAATTCATATTTAGTGAACCAGTTCAAGGACTTAAAGAATGTTCCTTGAAGATATCGTCGAGCATTTATTACCATCATATGTATATTCTACCTATTACCTAGATAAATTAAGCATTTGACAATGAGACAATCGAGAGCAACAGCCACTGGTTCAGAACAAGATAGGTGAGTGGGTGATCAAGATAGATTAAAGCTGCTGCCTAGAAAGTTGGCCCATGAATTTGTTACCAGGGCTTCAGGAGACTGCCCATTCATTCTGTCATTCACAGGCCCCAACACTTATCATTAGAATATTTTTAACCACTTTGCAGGTTATACTTCCCATCATCACAAGTATGACAATGTAGAGAGGAAAAACTATATAGAACATTTTGTCTCTAGATACCATGTAAGGATAATATTTAAAAATTAAAATAAAAATCAGTTAATCTGTCAGGTGTCAGAATGTGCCCAGAGTGTAGTTATAACAACACTGGACACTTAAGGTTTCAGTTGTAATCTTTCAAAAATTGTGAAACTTGTTCATGTTTCTATGTAGAAGAAGTTTTGTCACACTATAACTATGTGAATCACAAAACTTCAAAAATACTTAACTAAAAGTCTAATAGCCCAGATTACATATAGGAGAACACTAAGGGAAGAAAGCTTAATAGTTTACCTTCAGATGTAAAATGCAAAGGTGAGTGAAAGATAAACTTCCTAGACTAATATTTCAAGAGTACATTCATTTCCTAACATTACTTCCACAAATTATAGGATCTAGTTCGCTTTTGCATGCTACCGATCTCATCAACCTGTCTCAAAGTTATGCAGTAGACACAAATTAAGGAGACTAAGTTGCTCTCTTTCAGTCTAGGTTTTGACATACTTGTGGAATCTGGATTGTTCTATATGGAAGTGCCTATATTCTCTCAGTTGCATTTCTTAGAATTTTCAGTTCAGATTCCAGATGGCTAATTCTGAGTTCCATCTGACTTCTTATTGGAGTAAAATTAGTCATTCTGAACTGCTCTGTAATATCCGGAGCTGCTTCTTGTGTCTAAAGAACATAAAAAGAATATATTTTAAAAATAATTAGAACCCAAATAATTATTATGTAGTTATTTTATTTAGTTCTGAGTCAAAAATTCAGACTGCAATTTTAAAAGTGAAGAAAAAAATATTAGACTGTAAACTTCTGTCACCAGTATCAATTACATTAAATCTGAACCAATAATAATTGAGTTCTTCCTCTCCTCCTTTCCCCCCTCATTCCCTGCCCTCCTCCTCCTCCTTTCTACTGCAAATGGAACCCAGGGCGTTGAACAGGCTAGGCTATCTACCATTGATCTGTGCTCAAAGTAATGAATCATTCTCACATTAGCACTCAGATCATCCCATAATTTAAAGAATAATAGAATCAATTCAAAATATGAAAGTTGAAAATTTTAACTTAACAATTCAAAAGTATATATTTCTGCATCATATTGTTTTCTCCTCATAGTCTTACTTATGCCCACTATTATCAAATATCCAACAGTTATCTGATGAAAATTATTACTCAGATCAAATTAGCTGAAAGGATGATGTATATTGTGGTATTTAAAGGGGTATCAAATGTCTTCCTTCTCTTAGAAATCTACACAACATCTTTCCTCAAGAGATATAGAATACGTCTATGATACGTCTATCCGAAATACAGTTTACAATGAAATGAATTAAAGCAAATTGCAGATAAGTAAGATAGCCTGTAAAATCAGAAATACTTGTTTTTGCTTCTCCTCTAAATCCCATCTTGTTCGATGTTCAATGTCACATTCCCACCGTACTCCTTGGCCTCGTTCTACTCGAGTGCTCCGTGTGTGCCTTGGAAAGTTTACTACATTTTCTTCCAACTTCTTTTGATTCCTTTCTATTTTTTCAAATGTATCTTGTATGCTTTTAATAAAAAACAAGTTCTGCATAAAACATTCATAGTTTATTCTCAAATGTAAATGCTTTGAAGATGCATTTTTCATCTTTGTAGTGAGATCATCCATCTGCATGAATAAAAGAAGTATGAAAAAACACAATATGAAAATAAAATACTGAAAATATTTGACACAAACTCAAACAACAAATTTTACATAAATTCAATTGCAACAAAACATAATGTATGCCAGCATTATGAAGAGTAGATTAAGTTTCTATAATAAGGTATATTAGCTTTTCAGTTGGTAAGGATTACACATCTATAAATCCCAATTCTGGCTACATAATAAATGTTGAGGAAAAATATATAGAAGATGATTTTTCCCATACTGAATTTACTATTGGATTAAGTGAATTTAATTTTATATTTTGTCACTGAAATATAGTTAGAATAAAAGTCTTAACAGGCCAATCTACTAACAAAAAATATTGATTGATATCAAATAGTAATTTTGTTAAAACAACTATTAGGCATTAATATTTTCCATTCATTCTAGAATGGGTGTGGATATCAGATATTACTCTCACCTTGGGAGAATTTATACCTCAACAAGATAATCACCATGCAAACACTGTTGGTGACAGAAAAGTCAGAGAAAGTGCATGAAAAATAAAAATTCATTTTATGTGATCTCTGAATAAACATGATCAAGTGAATAAAAACAGACAAGTCAGAAAGTACAGCATGAATAACACAGAGATATGGTACAATCGGCAATTCATGAAGACCACAAAGAGGCAGGGTAATAAAAACATGTCCAAATATTAACTTGTAAATAGATGCCCCTAGTCATGTAGTACTGGAGTTGTCTAGAGGCGGAAGCATTTTATGGTTTAGCAACTGATAACTGGCTAAGTGACATGGTCATAAAACAAAATTCTACTAGACAACAGAAAGAAATAAAATAGTGATGCTTGCTACAACACAGAGGATCCCTGAAAAAAGTATTCTAAGTCAATGAAACTGGTAAAAAACAAAAGACCTACTGTTGTATAAATTCACTTGCATGAAATATCCATTACAGGGTAATTTTGGAGTTAGAACTATAAGCCAACTTCCAAACAAGATTTCCAAAAAGCAAAAGTTAATATCAAGAATCAGCAAATGGTGGCTGGTAGTTCAGTGGTAGAGTGCTTGCTTAGCATGTGTGCAGCTCTTGGTTTGATCCTCAGCACCACACATGAATAAATAAAGATAATGTGCCCATCTACAGATAAAAATATTTTTTAAAAGCATAAATATGGGGCTGGGGCTGGGGCTGTAGCTCAGTGGTAGAGTGCTTGCCTTCCATGTGTGAGGCATTGTGTTTGATCCTCACCACCACATAAAAATGAAGATATTGTGGTCTATGTACAACTGTTGTTTTTTTGAAATAAACAAAAAAGATCAATAAATGGGTTGGTATCAAACTAAAAAACTTTTTCACAGCAAAGGAAACCATCACGAATTATGAACAGAGAACCTTCAAAATGTGAAAAAATCTTTGCCATGTGCACCTCAGGTAGAACATTAATCACCAGGATGTACAAATAATTCAAATTTTTTAACACCAAAAGAACACCAACCAATAATCCAATCAATAAATGGGCAAAGGAACCGAAAAGGCACTTCCCAGAAGAACATATGCAAATGGTCAGAAAATATATGAAAAAAATTCAATTAGAGAAATGCAAATGCCACACTGAGATTTCATCTCACTCGGGTCAGAATGGCAACTGAAAAGAATAAAATAATGATAGATGTTGGTGGCAGTGTGGGGAAAATGTTCACTTACACATTGCTGATGGGACTGCAAATTGGTGCAATCACTCTGGAAAGCAGTATGGAGACTCCTCAGAAATCTTGGAATGTAACTGCCATTTGACCCACTTATCCCACTCCTTGATTTACACACAAAATCCTTAAAATCAACATACTACAGTGACACAGCCACAACAATGTCTAAAGTGACTCAAATCACAATATTCAAGCTATGAAACTTTCAATAGATGAACAGATTTAAAAAAATGTGTCATGTACACAGGATGGAATATCAATAAGCTGTGAGAAAGAATGAAATTATAGCATTTGCCAGTAAATGGATGGAACTGGAGATTATCATCCTAAGTGAAAGAAGCCAATCCTCCAAATCCAAAGGCTGGAAGTTCTCTTTCATAAGTGAATGCTAACACACAGTAAGGAATGTGGGAAAAAATAATAGAAGTTCATTGAATTAAGACAAAAGGAATGGGAATGAAAATGGAAACAGAAAAGACAGCAGAATAAATCTGAAACAACTTTCCTATATTCACATGTGAAAACATGACCATTGTAACTCCACATTATGTACAAATATAAAAATGTGAAGTTATAATCTATGATGTAAATATTCAAATACAGTCTCCTGTCATATATATCTAAAAAGAACAATAAAGAAACAGTGTACTACAGGGACATAGCCACATCAATGTTTATCGCAGCAAAATTCACAATAGCTAGACTGTGGAGCCAACCTAGATGCCCTTCAATGGATGAATGAATAAAAACATGTTGCATATATACTCAATGGAATATTACTCAGCACTAAAAATAAGAGACCATGGCATTTGCAGGGAAATAAATGGCATTAGAACAGATTATGCTAAGTGGAATTAACCAACCCCAAGAAAAACAAATGCCGAGTGTCTTCTCTGATATAAGGGAAGGGGGGTGACTCAAAATGGGGAAGAGAGGAATAGCATGGGAAGAAGATTACCTCTACACAGGGAAGAGGGGTGGGAGGAAAAAGGAGGGAAAAGGAATTGCACGGATCCTGGAAAGAGACCTTCATTGTTATACAAAATACATGTATGAAGATGTGAGAAAAAAATAATAGTGTTACCTTAGATTAGGTAGAGAGAAGTGATGGGAAGGGAGGGGGAGGCTGGGGAGATAGGAAGAATAGTAGAATAAAACGAACATCATTATTACCATGTGTATATATGTGAATGCATGACCAATGTGATTCTGCAACCTGTATACTCAGAAAAAATGAGATATTTTATCCCATGTGATTCAAATGTATGATATGTCAAGGTCATTGTATTGTCATGTGTAACTAATTAAAACAAATTTAAAAATCACATAAAAATAAAATAGAGTCTTGCCTAAAGTTAAAATAAATAAATAAATAAAAGTACTATGGTTTACATTTGTAAATTACTAAAATAATATATTGGTAGTTTTCTAGGACTTTGGACGTGTAGGGATCAGAAAACTGACAGCTAAGAGGTTCCAGGTTTCTTCTCTAGAACATGAAAATGTTCTAAAATTGACTGTGTAAATGGTTACATAACTCTGTTAATGTACTAAGAGACACTGTATTTTACATGTTATATGGGTGAATTCGATGTCAGGTGCATTACATATATCATAAAAATGCCTTTTAAGAGATGTACTAAAAAAAACTTAGCTAACATTTTTCATTGTCTAGTTTGGATAACAGTCCAGACATAATACAAATATTTATATGCTTCATAATGTATCTAAATAAATTAAAAAATAAAGAAATAGCGTAAGTTTTTCAATAATTAAACTAAAAGCTAAACATATCTGTATTTTGAGAAAAGCATAAAAAATGTGTACACATTTTTAAAGTCAGTTTAGTAATTACTTGAAGATTTTTAATAGATGCACAAAAATGAAGTAAAAATAACAAATTTTCCTGAAACATTCTATTAAATAGTACCTCTATTTAGTTTTCCTTGTTGTACCATGGAAATAGAGACAGCAGGAAAAGCTGCTGGGTTGTAGAAAAAAGTCTCAGCTTTCCTCAGACTAGATATTTTAATGAAAGATGCTGATTTTGTAAGAGAAAAATTCTAAAAGAAAATTTTAAGTGTAAGAAATAAGTGCAGTATAAAGATCCCCAAATATAATAAAATCAATTATAATGAAAATATAAAGAAAGCTGTTCATTGAAATTAGTATCCCAGAATAACTTTTATTACTTAAGCAGGTGTTGATTTACAGATGACATGTTCAATTTTCTACATACTTGACTTGTCATTTGTCTTAGTTTCTTCATTAAATCCCGTCTTTATATTTTTAATTTATGTGAAAATGTGCTAAATCTTCTAGAGAAGCCTCTGATACACGTTGTAGTTTCAGGGTACCAGCTGGCTGTTTTTCAAGATGTCTCGCAACTACCTGATATTTCTGTTAATGATTTTGTTACTCAGCTCACTTTAAAAATTTATTATTATTATTGTTATTGTTATTATTATTACTATTGTTATTATTATTATTATATAATGATGTTTACTCTGAAAAAATATCACTACATACAACAGTAAGCTGCTGTTTATTTCTGAATTCCCTTAAGAAAATAGAAGATTGTGTACTCCTGCTTAGTCACTATCACATTCCTTACACAACAGGGTGAGCCCTGTATCTCTACATACTGCCCTTGATAAAGTTGCAATGTTTAACAAACTACTGAAATCTCAATCAAAAATGGTTACACAGGTCTCACTGGTAGTGGTGAATTCTACAGAGGTTATTATCCCTTTATTATTAGAGACTCAAGTTAATACTCCACATTCTCACATCTTTAAAGCTTTGCTAAAATAATTCCAATATACTTTCACAAAGAATAAAGGAGATGCTAGGTAACCTGGTCTCCACCTCACTGCCTGTCCACATCTCCTAGATTTCTCACTGGTCTTCACACCACTCCTGATTTACATAAACCTTGTCACCCTCATTAATCTGGACATGGGGGTTCAGTGCCAAATTAATGAATTTTAGATGGCTACAATTATCTTTGTCACTATATAATAGGAATTAGGCCATGAAATGAAGAAAACTATTAGCAAGTTATCATGAATATATGCATCAAATTACAGATGAAATCAACTGTGGTTTTGCTGCAATTCATCACATTAGTCCCAATTTATGATAATGACAGATAGATGCTTTTAAAGAGGTGGACAAGACATGAATGAAAACAAACAAAAAAAATATCCGGACAGTTATTTTCAGATTTATGATAAACTTAAATGACTAAAAATAAATTTACCAACTAGAAATATACAAAAATATACTGAAGAAAGTCTATTGCAAAATACAGCATCTACATTTCAGTTCAACTGTAAAATCTGGAATGAACTGTAAAAGTAACTAATTTATTTGAAACTAGGTATGAGCATTTCCATTATGTGTTCCATTGTGATCTTCAAGTACAGCAACAAGAAGACATTAAAATTGTTATTCAGTAATGGGATGTAGCTCATTGGTAGAACATGTGTTTAGCATATGCAAACTTTGGGTTGAATTAATAGCACCAAAATTAGATATTGTTTCAGCATTATTGAGACCATATTACTAATGTCAGCATATAAACTTACAAAAAAAAATCTTAACTCAACCTCTTAAATCTTTATAAGAAACAATTTCTTAAATTGAAGGGTCAGGCCCAAGTTTTAAAACTTTCCTCCTTTTTAAATATTAAAATACATTTTAACTAAGTCTTTTGTGTTTAGTTGACACATGAGTACCTATAGTTATTTTAAAATATGTACACAGTGTGTAAGAATCAGAGCAGGGAAATTGGAATACTCAGCAATTTAAACACAGATTGGTCATGCTGCAAATGAGGTCTAAGTTATTTTGGCTGGACAACAGGTTGTAGTTCTGTGTTGATACAGAAACACATTCATAATATCTACATTTTTATATTTATCAAGATTCAACATTTAGCCATAAGCAGATATCACTTTGAGTATTCCTTTGAAGACTCTTTATAAAGATATCTTGCTTGATACTTACTTCTTCTGCTTTCTCCTTTCCATATTGATCCAGTTGTTCTTTTAAATGATTAGTTTCATTGATTAATTCCAAATATTTTTTTTCCAGCATCAGACGATATCTGACATTCCGAGCTTGAAGTTTTTTTATAACATCATAAAATTGGGTTTGGACATTAATAATTCCATCTATTTTATTTTCACCTTTGTTCTGATAGTCACGCAACTGGTCTTCATGCAATGTAGTTTCTCTTTGTAGTTTAGATACCTTCTCTTTAGAAGCTTCCTGCTTTCTGAGATGTTCATTCCTTTTTATTTCTTCATTTTGATACCTGTGTTCCATCTCCTTCAGTTGGCACTGTCTTTGGTTTAGGTGTCTGTTTATTTGATCTGTAGCCAAAGTCATTACTCTTGTCTGATGCAGCTCGTTTTCTAGGTCACTTGTTTTTACTTCAGACTTTGGAACCTGTTTGGAAGAAAACTCACTACTACCATTTATGTTAGATACATCAATATTCTTTTTTTCCTGTGAACTATCTGTTTCTGGTCTTTCTGTGCTTTGTTTTTCACTCTCAGGTGTAAAATTTTGCGATGTATTCTCAACTTTCCTAATACCCAACTTTTCATTGTCCTGAAATATTTCCATAAGTGTTTCCTCATTCAACTTTTGTGTCCATGGAAGGCTGGTATTCTTTTCTCTTAAAATTTCAGTATTCTCAAAGCACTTATTTTCCTGGTTCTGATATTTTACTGTGTCCATTTCCAGTCTCTTCATAGAGACCTCATCCTTCTTCTTGTGATATTTATGCAATAGCTTGTTCTCTGTCCCATCACTAGGAGAAACCTAAATAAAACCAAGGATACATTTAGCTAGCACTCAATAAAATGATGTTTCATAATTTTCACAGAAATTAAAGAAAAACCTGTTTATGTATATGGTGAAAGGGTTTCAATAAGTAGATACCCACAGAAGAAAAATTAGATGTAAACTTCTGAGCTTATAAAAATATAAATTTCCAAGAGTTCAAAAGTTAATTTAAGAAGATGGATTTATGAGAGTAAAAGAAAATTATAACTTAAAGAATGTAAGAACTGCCAGGTTCAGGGGCTCATGCTTGTAATACCAGTGTCTCAGGATACTGAGGCAGGAGGATCACAGGTTCAAAGCCAGTCTTCAGCAATTCAGTGAGACCCTGACTCATTCATAAATAAAGAAATAAAGAAATGGCTGTGATGCATCTCAGTGGTTGAGCACCCTGGTTCAATTCCTGGTTATAAAAAAAAAGAAAAAAAAATAAAGATTGAAAAAATCTGCATTATACCAGAATGAAAGAATAGATTAAGTGATTAGTTAGTTTGCCAATGTAAAAAAAATAACTTTTCAGAAGAGAAGCAACAGATAAAACCCCACACATGTAGTTATCTAATACTAGACAAACACACTATAAAACATGCATTGGGGAAAGGATAGGTTCCTCAATCAATTGTGCTGGGAAAACTAAAAACCCATATGTCGTAGGAAAAATTTAACCTCTATTTCTCAAAAACAAAGTGGATCAAGGACCTAGATAATAGATAAAATACCCTAGACGTATTACAAGACTATACAGGCCCAGCACTCCATCTTGTCAGTGTAGGAATTGAATTCCTCAAAAAGACACTTAAAGCACAAGAAGTAAAATAAATAATCAATAAATGGGGAGGTATCTTTACAGCAAAGGAAACCATCAAGAATGTGAGTAGACAGCATATAGAATGGGAGAAAATGTTTGTCACTGACATGTCAGATAGAGCATTAATCTCCAGAATATATAAACAACTCGAAAAATAACTCACAAACAAAAAATAACCCAATCAATAAATGAACAAAAAACTGAGCAAGCACTTCAAAGAAAAATATGTACAAACAGTTAACAAGTATATAAAAAAAATGTTCAACACCTTTAGCGATTAGAAAAATAAAAATTAAAATTACACTGAGATATAAAGAATGGAAGTAACAATAAATGTTGGTGATAATGTGGGTAAAAGATTGACTCATACATTGCACCAAGCAATTTTTCAGGAAAGAAGTATATAGATTTCTCACAAAACCTGGAATGGAACGACCATTTGACCCAGTTATTCTGCTCCTCAGTGTATACTCCAATGATAGTATAGTGACATAGCCACATAAATATTTATAGCATCTCTTCACAAAAGTTAAGCTGTGGAACCAACCTAGGTGCCTTTCAACACATGGAAGGATAAAGACAATGTGTTATATATACACAATGGATTCAGCCATGAAGAATGAAATTATGGCATTTGCTGGCAAATAAATGGAACTGGACACTGTCATGCCAAGTGAAATAATCCAGTCCTCCAAATCTAAAGTCTGAATATTCTCCTAAACATGTAGTTGGTAACACACATAAGGGTGGAGGATAAAAGAATAGAAGTTTGTTGGTTAGACAAAAGTGAATGAGGGCTGAGAGGGGAGGGGAATATAGTAGAATGAATCTGACATTACATTCCTATGTTCACATATGAATACATGACCAGAAAAACTCTACATAGAACAAGTTATATGCTATGTATGTGTAACACACCAAAAGAACTCTATTGTAATGTATACCTAAAAACAATAAATAAAAATTAGAATTCACTACTTCTTTGTTGATCTACTTTTAGGATCGTGTGATCTACCCCTTAAACCGTTAAAAATTCCAAATATTTTATTATGTACATATCTGTTGGGATGGCTTCAGTGGCAAATAAAAGAACACTTAACTTTAAGAAGAATAAGTTTGCAATCTGACACCTCATGTATTCAACCAGACCATAGTAAGAGCCTTAGCTCTACATCTACATAACAAAAGTTCTCCAAGGTCTTTTCCTAAAAAATATTCCTAGCATATTCTGTTTCCTAATATTTTGTAGCTGTGAATGAGAATTGCATCTATTGATAAATTATAAATGTAGGAACAGCATTAAACACATGATCTATATCAATGAACAACGTATCACAATTCTGAAAAGGAGCACAAGGCTAAAAACATTGGAAAATTGCTCTCTCTCTCTCTCTCTCTCTCTCTCTCTCTCTCTCTCTCTCTCTCTCATTTGAAAACAGAAGAAAATAATTCAGGAAAGATTTCCTTTCTGCCCATGTCTATCTCTTTTTGTTTGCAAAAATGTGTTACTGAAATTTCATATTTTAAATTCTGTCATTAGGGTCTCATAGAAATTGTCTGTAGGATTCATTTTGTTCTGCTAAAATCTACAAATTTATTTCAGCAAGGTTTTGGCTGTGTATCAGCAGGTGACAGAAGTCTAAAAGATTAATTTAAGAGTGGGACCTTAAGATTAAAAAATAATTCCAAAAGGTAGATTTATTCTTTATGAGTAAATGTCTTACATTTTACTTGCACAAATGACAGATAAATTTGGGTGAGTGAAAACATTTCTTGGGGTGGGGATGTGGCTCAAATGGTAGCGCGCTAGCCTGGCATGCGTGCAGCCCAGGTTCGATCCTCAGCACCACATACAAACAAAGATGTTGTGTCCGCCGAAAACTAAAAAATAAATATTAAAATTCTCTCTCCCTATCTTTAAAAAAATTTAAAAATTAAAAAAAAAACATTTCTTAAATGCAGACAGACATGTAATTGTGAAACACTTTTTAAAAAATGATTTAAATAGGTGCATAGATATTTAGTTTGTATTTTAACATAAAACACCTAAATTTGTATTTATGTCAGTGATTAAACTAAACTTCTTCATTCAGAAAACAAATGCTGAACAACTACCAGATGCAAAGTTTTGCTGTAACTAGTTTTATCATAAACATCATCATTTAATTTTAGAGTCAGATAACATTGTGGTATTTTTTTTTCTGGTTTGTCAGATCTTTTTTAAATTTTTTTATTGCCAAATAATGAACATTGTGTTTTAAATCAAAATAGTACTTCACACCCCACATACCCATGCTTTGGGAAACAGCAGACTGCATATAAATGGAGGTCCTATAAGTCTGTGTTTCCTGGCATTGTGGGAGATGTCTGAAGTGTGTGGAAGTACACACACACATGATGACTGCATGTTGGTGAAATTGCCAAACAGCACATTCCTGAGACCACATTGCCATCAATAAGTGAAACGTGGCCATATACAATAAGTTAAAGAGATTTTATAAATAATTCAAATGAAATACAGTAAAAATTTGAAACTTTACTGAACGTTCATTTACCTGATTAAAATGATTTCTTGCAGTCTCCAATTCTGTATCTATTGTACAAACAGAGATTTCAGCTTGCTTTCTCACTTGATCCTCTTTGTTAAATTCTGTTTCTTTTTCTTTTAATGGGTTCTTATTTTTTTCATGTAACATATCATTTTTTCTCTTCACCTCATCTTCTTTTAAGGTATATCTGAAGTTAATATGGATGCCTTTTAATTGATTTTTGCCCCAAACCAAAAATGTCTATTTATGTTCTGGCTCTTTGTATGCTGATTTAGTATCTTAATAAAAATTTTATGTTCTCTGAAGCTTTTGTGGTTTAACATTTTAAATTTCTCCTTTAATCTTGTGTAAAACACACATATTTGAAAGTCAATAATAAAAGATTGTTTGTTATTTGATAAGTTTCTATTACCAGCAAATCTTTTAGATACCACAGAAAAGTAAATTAGAAATGATTTGGTAAATTGACAAGTTTAAGGTAATTTTTTTGCACAATTATAGGTCCTCCCCAGTTAAAAAGATAATTTCATGTCAAATAAGTTTTAAAGTCATTGTTTATATACAAACTTATGAATTCAGTAGTAATATCATTCATCTTTATAAAATATGTCATTAGGCATACCTATAATTGGCTTACAGTGTAACAGCATATTCAGACATTCTTTTTTCAATATGTGTCTTTTGGGGCTGGGGCTGTAGCACAGTGGTAGAGTGTTTGCCTAGCATGAGTAAGGTGCTGGGTTCGATCCTTAGCACCACATATAAATAAAATAAAGATATAAAAACATGTATTTTTTGTATTACTATAACCCCGAACTGGGATAAATAATCTAATACCTGTTATTATACTTTTTATGTTTCTTTTATGGTAACACTCTCAACTTACCTTTTTGATCATTATGTATTTTACAAAAAACTCAAAATCCCTTTTTGAACAAGATGGGACCTAATATTTAATCCAGTAATGAAGAGTAATGTTCTTCAACAGATGAAGGGATTAAAAAAAAATATGTGTGTGCACACACACAATGGAATATAAGACATAACAAAAATAAATTTATGTCAACATATAGTCTACTGTCATGTATACTTAAAAAACATAAAAAGTATATGTCCTTTCAATATAGAAATATGAACAAATTTATGAATGAGAATGAATTTGAATAAAAAAATCTGTTTTCATTTCATTTTTTAATGAATGTTAATGTTAGAAGTGTAGCCTAGTATCTAGCTCAGCACTAGCACATCACACTAGTAACACAAAACCCTGAGTTTGATCCCCAAAATCAGCCTAAAACTATAAATGTATAACATGTTTCAGGGCAGTGAAAAATGCCTCTCTGGTGGAATACAAACTTTCTTGAGAGAAATTTAAAAATCCTGTAATCTTTTTAAAGTTTCCCAACTTTAACCAAATAACTCTATATTGAAATTTTTTTCAAAAGTAAACAGAAATATAGAAAGTTATTTTTTTTTTCTTTTCTTCTCATCCCCAACTTTGGTACCAGGGATTGAACCCCCAGAAGCTAAATCCCTTAGATACATCCCAAGGTCTTTTTCATCTTTTTTTTCTTTTGTTAGAGATAAGGTCTCATTAATTTGCTTAGGACATTGCTGCTATGTTAATGAGGATTATTTTGAACTTTTGATCCTCCTATATTTGTCTCCCAAGCTGCTGGAATTATAGGCACATGCTATGGTATCTGAGTAGGAAATGATTTTTTTATAAATGATATTTCTTGAAATATTAATTGTAATAAAAAGTTAAAAATATAAACAAATAACAATCCCAAATTATGCTTGTTAAATAAATAGATTACTAGCAGATGGGGTTCCACAGAGACATTAAAATTGTGATGGGGAAAAATATGAACTTAGTTTTTAGAAGTAATCACATTTAATAATATGCTATCATATTTGCAAGTATTTTGTAATTTATTCACGTTTTCTCCTTTGCAAAGTGCTAACAGATGAGGCAGTAGTTAAAAAAAATTGTCCTTCTTATTTTATTGGATTAAAGGAAAAGATTCCACTCCTTCTTTCAACCTAGGATATAATACCTCAAATTGTGGAGTTGTTGTTTCAATTCTATATTTTCTTGCTTAAACTCTGATACCCTCTTTTTTAGCTCATGAATCTCATTTTCCAGTTGTGCATTTTTTTCAAAATGTAGTGAACACTGTGTGCAGTGACTTTTTTTGCTTTTTATTATTCTTTGAAGTGATAGAACTGCTTTCTGGGTTTTCGATAGGCTAACAGAATCTGTCAGAAAAAAGAAGATATAAATAAAATATGTGACTAATTTAAATATATGAATGCTGTATATTTCACATGCATTGTTTATACACTAAAACAATGAGTGCATAAAACACGTGACACAATATGCTGAACTCTGAAGATATAGCAGATGAGATTAGACCCCTATTGTTCTTTAGCTTAAAATCTAATGGAGAAGACAGACACAAAAAAGATCATTATAATTTTAGACAGATATTAGAAAAGAGGTTTGTGATCTAATACATAAATCTGATCTTTAGAAAAGATTCCCTGAGGAAAATGAAAATACACTGAGAAATGAACAATGAACAGAAAGCAGGTAGAATGTGAAGAACATTATTCTTTCCAACATAAAAATTCAAGTTTTCCAACTCCCCTGTGGTCTATACTTGTCTTGTACAGAAACTAAGAGGGACACTCCCACTATCACCTGCTGCTGGACTTTGGTCTTGAAAGAGACAACTCTTTATCTTTCTTACTTTTTCTTTATTCCCTGTTTACTAGGTTCATTTCTCCAAGTATTAGAATATATCAGCACTCATGTTATAAATAAATATTCTATCCAAAGAAAGAACTGTGTAGAATATGTTGTTCTTACCATGGACATGTCCATCTTCTTTCTCTTTTGCTTTATGATGTTTCTCTCCAGGTGAGTGAGAAACACGCATCTGTGGAGAATCCTCAGAAAATACCTGCAAAATAAAGGACCACAATGAGCTGCATGAAGACTTCACTATCACTCTTTCAGACATCACCCAAGTTTTGGTCTTGGAAGCAGCTAACTAACATGTAGATAACTACAACCTGAGCAGTCATACTTCCCATAGCATGTCTTAGCATTGTGCTCCAGATGAAGCTGAACACTTATCTTCCAATGGCTCCTGATTTGGTAAAAGTATGATGGATATCATAGAAAAGGCATTCCTTGACAACATGCTAACAAAGGTGTATACACCCCAAATGTGAGAAGGCTTTCGAGTCTTATTTTAAAGAATTTTGAGGAGTATGTTTTATATTAAATAGGATTACACTTTTTAAACAATGAACTAACAAAGTTTTTGTTTGAAAATATGAGACTTAGGTGTTCAGTTGGGGATTTGACACTGAGATATGGCCCATGCCCAGGATACACCCCAAAGGGAAAGCTGTAAACCCAAGGACCTACATATGCCAGCCAAATAAAATAAATCTAGATGTGTGCTAAATCTCACACCAGGAATGTTGGCAATGTGAGAAAAAAGATGAGATAGCATCTCTAAATTCCATCATTCCCCATTAATTCACACAAATACATTTCTTTATTATACTAAGACATTTAAAAAAAATTATTCAACATATTGACTGAATTTTCTGCAAGGATGAGAAACAAAATGAAAAGGTCACCACAGAAAAACACAACCAGAGATATAAAAAATTGTGCTATATATGTATAATAAGAATTATAATGCATTATGCTGTCATTTATTTTTTAAAAAATCAATAAAAAATAAACAAAAATAGCAAACAAACATTAACCAGGATATAAAGTTAATATATATATATATATAATATATATTAATATATATAAATATATATATTTCAACTTGTAGCAAATAATTACTGAATTTCACTAGAATTTTGAGCCTTTGACAACATCACCCTTTCACATGAATGCAGTCAGTGACCATTACCATTCATAACCCAGGTGGTTATTTGTCAGTCTCAAATTTAGTCTCAACATTTTATTTTTTCAGAATGTTTATGCAAGTGGAAGCACAAGCAACATTTAGAATTGTTTTTCCTCCATTACATAGTAAATTTAGCTATAAGTTGACAGGACTACTAATGCTATTTATTTTCAGATTCTAACCAGTTCAGAGTGGTTTTAGATGCAATTAGTAATATAAATGCCTGAATTCCAAAAGACTATTTAAAAGATATTTTCATTTGGCCTCCTTTACTTTCCTCAAGAAAGAAAAACAAGAAGAAACAGGAAGAAATGCTTTATATGTTGACATACCTGAGACTGGGTACATTGAGCGTCATCAAAACTTTTGTGCTCTTCTTCTGAAGTCATGTCAAAATGGGTCTCTGCTGATAAATGAATACATTTACTCACATTCCTTAGAACTGCATTAGAAAGCGTGAACATCAATCCAAATAGAAAAGGATAATTGTAAAACAAAAACAACATAATATTCCCAAATGTGATTTCCAATTAAGTTTAATATTTGGTAAATAATTACTGGTTTGAACTTTACACAGTTTTTATTTTTTCTTTTTCTTTCTTTGTGTATACACCTTGGGAATGGACCCACAAACTTATGCATTCTTGTCAAATACTCTACCATTTATTTCTATCCCATGGCCACTTTAATTGGCAACTGGAGTCCTCTGAGTGGACTGAATACAGCCATCCTTCAAGGCTTGGACTTCCAAGTAGTTGTGAATAAACATGTACCCATTTGCACCCAACAAACATTGAGTTCTCAGGGAGTATTTTTTCTTGATCCAAATCCTCAACACACATCTTATAGAGAAATGACAGGATACAAGGTTCAGTGCAAACCATATTGCCAAAATTTGTCTACTAAAGATCAATGAAATTTGCTCAGAAACAAGCTTGAAAATACACATAGAAAGAAGGGCTGATTCTGGGAAGATGTTAGTATAGAGTAAGCTGCATTCTAAGCTGCACTATTGCATGGAGAAACCAAAGAGTTGGTAAAGAGCTTCTCAGCAAAGTGAGTGAAAGAGGGATTTTATTCAAATCCCTAAAATTTCTGAACACTGAAAAAGTCCAGAGATTCAGTAAAATGTGTACCATAAACAAAAAAACCCTACAACCTGCATGCAGATCTGCCTCAGACAAAGGGGGAGAGAGAAGAGGAATTTGCATTCTAAGTTGTACCATGATGTGCCCTGCTAAGGAGAAACCTGAGATCAAAAATATTGCTTAAAGTGATCTGACCAAAAGGTGCACTATGCACTGGTGCTTAAAAAGCATGCTCTTCTCTCAAAGAGTGATGGGAGTGCTGAAGCCATAGCTATCCTTGAAAAAAGTGCAACAGTATTTCTTTGATTAAGTTCCTCTAAACAACACACACACACATACACACACACACACACACACACACACACACACACACACATGAGGATCCTGGAAGTGCCTATCAAGGAACCTAGGTTGTGCCTCATGGAAGGTAGAAAAAACTGCTGCAGGCTAGACTATACCCATGTGACTCCAGTGAGAAGGGCAAAGGGGAACCTATGTGTCTGGAAGCTAATGTGACCAGCTGAAGTGTCAGAGAAAATGACCTAAGAAGGCAGAGAAAATGTGCCCCCAAGGATGGTGTTTTTATCTGGCTACTCACCCCTCAAAAAGACAGGCGAGAGGTGAGTAGCCAGAGAGCAGGAGATGGTGACAGCATGAAATTCTGTAGGCCCACACAGAGAAAAGTATGAAATAGGTCAGGATTTGTCTCAGAATAAAGGGATAGGTGAGGCCTAATGCCAGAGGACAGTTGAGGCAGAGGAAAGGTATAAAGATACAGAATGAGGCTTGGGTCATGTCAGGAAATATTTCTAAGAAATTTCAGAAGGTTGACCTTTCACATTCTAAAGAGATGCTTATGGTGACATTTGCATGGTAGCTAGTTCACTCCAAAGGGTGGAAATAGGGAGAATGTAATAGTATGATATGTAGGGGAAACAACTCAGAATAGAGGGGATATTCCCAGAAACAGAGGAGAGATCATTTTCTGTGACTACTGATGACATTGTGAGGAAAATCCTCCCACCTCTTTGGGAAATCCACCTTACATGTGAGAACACTGGTAGCATTTCAAGTGTTTTAACATTGTGTTCCCTGGAGTGTTTTAATGTAAAACTTACCCAATTTGACTGTCTTTTCTTTCACCTTGCCTAATCCTTTCCGTGGAAGCGCCTCTTTTATTGTGATGGGATCGGTGCACTTAGAAAGAAGATAGTACATAAAGAGTGTATTTTTCATTGACTACAAAGTTAATAATTTAGAATAAATATAGAAATTTAATTACCTTTCTGAAATCAGATGAATCCCTAGAGGCTGAAAAACAAAAGGGGTATATAATCAAGCAAAGTTGAAGAGGACAAAACAACTCATACATTACAGATGCCTCCACACACATCTGAGGTCCATGGTTCAGCTGTGCTAAAAATTATGCTATCTCCTGGGTTTCTGTGCTGGCTGGTTTGGCTGACAACAATCATGTGACTAAAGGAATTTTTTGAATAGTTTTTGTGAAACATGCTGTTCATTTCACAAACCTGAGATTATTTGTCCAATGACCATAAATAAAACAGACAAGGGAACATATACCAATGCAAAGATACAGATTGATGGAGAATCCAACAATCCTCTAGTGGAGAAGCAAAGATGGTCTCTAAGAGATTCAATGGCAAAGGTGAAGTCAAAACAAAAACAAGCCATTGAACCTATCTTTCTGAAATACTATTGAAAAGATTTAATCTTTATAATTTTAAGTATGTATATATTTACTGCATTTGTCCTTTCATTTTTGTTTAGTAAGGCCAAAGCTGTGTTCAGATCCCAGGGAAATGTTAGGTTCATTTCTCAACAAAGATTTCTGAAGGAGTCAGTTGATATACATATTTTGACACTGAAAGCTATGACATCTATTATTTGTTTCTTATATTCAGGTGGGATGCTGGTTCCTCTTGTGCATCCTCTATTCCTGTATTTTCTGGTTTAAACAGATTAGATTTTCATGATCCCCTTGTGTGAGAACAGATAGTTTCTACATCTGAGAAATAAGGGTTAATTGGTTTAAACTTTTGAGACATAAAAATTTAAAGGGAAAGTTGAAATGGAAGAGCACAGCTTTATCTGATAATAATAATATATTATTACACACACAAACACACGCATATATGACAAAGATTTTGGGTATTCAAAGAGTAAACTGTATAAAGAGTTCTGTTTGCAAATGAATTTGGTTTGGTGTGACTTGCCAGTGTTTTAAGTGTATTCACAAAAGGCCAGGCCTATCAAAAAATTATAATTAGCTTTTGAAGGATGAGGATGTAGCTCAGCAATGAAGTGAATTTCTAGAATGCCCATGATTTTATTTTCAGGCAAATAGGAAATAAATACAGAAAATAATTATGTAAGGAAAAAAGAGAGAGAGGTAAGGGAGTAGAAAGAAAAGAAGGAAGGAAGGAAGGAAGGAAGGAAGAAAGAGAGGAAAGAAGAGAAAGAGTAGAGCTGTCATTAAAAATCACGAATGATTCTGAAATGTAATATTGCTCCTCAGAATGACTCAATTTAAACCACAGCAAGCAGTATGTCTGATAGGTATGGAGAAAAGATGGTCATGGCTGGAATCTTTCCCCAATTTACAAGCCCCTCATGATTCAAATGATGGACAAGTTACACTCTCTCACATATTGTGAAAGATAGATATACCGATAGCCCCTGAATTGCATGCTCTCAGTTTCCCCTTCATTCCCTCCAAGATTACCCAGCTATCTTATTTTGTTTCTTCCACATTTCTCCTTCCCAGGAACTTTTCAAAAGCAACATCTTGATCTCTGGTCTTGATTCTTTATATTTTCCATTTTGTCTATGAATTATCCCGACTCTTGCTTTTTCTTTTCTTTCCTTTTTTTAATTGTAGATGGACACAATGTCTTCATTTAATTTATTTATTTATTTATTTATTTATTTATTTATTTATTTATTTATTTATTTGCTTGTTTGTTTGTTTGTTTGTTTGTTTATATGTGTTGCTGAGGATAAACCCAGTGCCTCAGGCATGCAAGGCAAGCACTCTACCACTGAGCTACAACCCACGTCCACCACTCTTTCTTAATTCCCAATTTAAGGATTAGACCTAAGAAATATAAATTCTATACTTTGAGTTCTTATCACTTGCCAACAGACAAGATCAGAATAAAAAATAGATGTATGCAATAACTTTATTACATTTGATGTTCCAGTTGCTCTGCATTTAGTTTTACTAAAAGGAAATTCTCTCCTAACCACTTTACATGGTGGCCGGCAGATAGTGATCATTGGAATCACCTTACATGGAAGAAAACATAGATGTGCAGGCCAGGTAAGTCAGAGTATACATTTTGAATAGGGATCCCCACAGATGATCTATTAGAGTCTGAGAGTCTGGGTCTGCACTTAGTCTGCTTCTCATTTCCCTGCCTTCAAATGCCTTACAATAATAGAGCCAGTTTTCCACCCAATGATGTTCCCAAACCTGAACGATTAGAAGAAGTCCTTTCTCCTTCATTTACTCACTGTATTCTCTCTGCTTTTCTCAGTGTCTATTCTCCCTTCTCCTTTCCAAATTGTCTAAAGAATATTTTAAAAACCTATGAATTTAGGTATCAGTCCAAAACAATTTGCACATTTTTCCACTTCCCATACTTTTGTGTCTGCCATCTTAGCTTCATCCCAGGTAGTGACAAGAATGTCTATGATATAGGTATTTTTATTTTTCATTTGTTTTAATTACAATATTGTTTTATATAAATTTATGACCAGACACATGGATTTATGAACATTTCACTTAAAAAGAAAAAAAACTTCCTTTCTTCATGATCAGTTCTTCACATGTCAATTCCTTTCTAATGACAACTCAGAAATGAGTGGTGAGAAAAAAATATTCTCACCTTGAGTCATTTGCACAACTGGAAACTCACACTTTCCTTCCACATTTTGAACAGGTGGTCTTTTTATTCTGGTACATGACTGAAATTTATCAGCCTTCATGGCTTGTTTTTCCTTCATTTACTCGCTGCACTCACTCTCTCTGCCTTTCCCAATGTGTATTCACCCTTATCCTCTCTACTTCACAATTTCCAACTCCCCTATGATCTATGCCTGTCTTGTATAGAAACTAAGAGGGACACTTCCACTATAACCTGCTGCTGGACTTTGGTCTTAAGAGAGACAACTCATTATCTTTCTCACTTTTTCATTATTACCTGTTTACTAGGCTCATTTTTCCAAGTATTAGAATAAATCAGCACTCATGTTAGAAATCAATATTTTGTCCAAAGAACTGTGTAGAGTATGTAGTTCTTACCATGGGCATGTCCATCTGCTTTCTCTTTTGCTATATAATGTTTCTCTACAGATGAGTGAGAAATGCACGTCTGTGGACCACCCTCAGAAAATACCTGCAAAATAAAGGACCCCAATGAGCTACATTAAAACTTCACTATCACTCTTCTAGACATCACCCAAATTTTGGTCTTGAAAGCAGCTAATTAAAATGTAGATAAGTACAGTCATATTTTCCACAGGGCAACCTAGAATTTGTACTTCAGATGAAGCTGAACTCTTGTCTTCCAATGGCTCCTGATTTGGTAAAAGCAGGATGGATATCATAGAAAAGGTATTCCCTGAAAATTTAATAACATAAATGCATGTATTCTAAGAGTGTAAACAACCATATATCACAACCCCACAAGATGAGAATGCATTAAATACTTAATTAAACATTCTTGAGAAATATAATTAATATTATGTTGCATTACATGTTTTAAATAACAGACTTAGACTCAGTGTGATAAGAGATTTGGAATTATATGATGTTGAGCAGGAATAATACTTTATTGGACTTGCCTCATTTTGGTCATCACAGTCTCACAGGATCTAAAGAGCTTATAGTAAGTGTTTCACTGAGAGAAAATCCAGTTTAATAAAATGACAAAGTAGGGTGAAGAAATGTTTCTATGGTACTGTTAGAAAGCAACACACAGGATCTGGGTAGAGTAAACAACATGTTCCTCTAAGAGAGAACTACAAAGTACACCAATGAAGAAAAATGACAGCACAAAAATGTACAGCACTTCCTGACTATTTTTCAGAGCTTGAGTCATATTGGCTCCTGTGTGCATTCTGGTTAAAAAAAAGAGCAGCTATGGAAAAAAGAAAACCTGGAGAGGCACCATAGAGAGCCTCAGACCAAATGAAACCCAGAATTTTGGCTTTTAGAATAGTAAATGAATTCAAGGATTTCACCAGCCATCCATGGGCTGGGTGTGTGAGCTATGCACATTTGAGTGTATGAGAAAAACTGGTCTGAAATTACTGTCTGATTAGGATCTGCATGTATGTGTGTCTTTTCACTCACTCTGCCTGTGATACCCACAGAGCACCTGAGATGGGTGTGATTTTCCATGTTTATATGTAACTAAAACTGAGCCACTGGGAAGGACCATCTTTTACCATAAATGTACTCGATGACCATCATGACTATATATGTTCATTAATTAAAATGGTTATTAGCAAAACCACTAATTTTAACTTCTTCATCATTTTCAGGGGTTAAAAAAAACAGAAACCCAAATAATATTCAGAAAAAAAATCTGCCCGAATCACAAGGATAATATTTATCTATATGTTATCCTGAATTTTAATGCTATTTTCAGATTCATAACCAGTTAAATTTTATTAGGTTTCAATATTAAATTATCATTTTAGATTTCAAACCACTGTTATGAAAGGTAATCAAATTTGCCCATATTGACTTTCTTAAAACAAGGAATACAGTAAGAAATCAGAAGTTTTAAAAAATATATCTGAGTGAACATACCTGTGGCTGCTTATTTTTGGTGTCATCAAGACCTTCTTCCTCTTCTTCAGATGATGAGAACCAAAGTGGTTCAGCTGGAAAATGTATGTAGATTTAGGTAAACAACTTAGAACATTTAGAGAGAATGATAGTCTGCCATAAATAAAAAGTAATAATAAGCTTGAATTTTAGGTGCTATTACCTCTTTAATTGTTTATTGGTGTGGTATACTTGTGTGTACTCAGTGATTTAAACCTAGAACATTGCAACATTGGCAAGAGCTCTGCCAGAGTTGTATATTTGTTTATTTTTTGGAAACTGGGTCTCTCTAAAGTGTTTGTTTTGGCCTGAGACTGCCATTCTCTTGTCTCAGTCTCCCAATAGCTGTGTTTAGAGGTGATCCAGTGTACCCAGCAGAGAATTTTTTTCAGGGAATATTTTTAGTGGTATAAAACTTCAATAGTCTACCTGAGGAGACACTATGTATCACCAGGTTTAAGAAACCAGAATATCTCAAAGGTATATCCACTCAAGATGAATGAAAATTTGCCAGAATTAAATTTTAAAAACACTATAGAAATGTGGAGATACACACAATTTGGTATTCTCTTCCCCATAACAGTAACTTTTAAAAACAACTATTCATCAATAGTCATTTCCACAATGACTTAGACTATACTGTTATCAATGAACATCTTGCATATGCAATATTTTTCTACATTACTCTAAACAAATGTGTTCTTCTGTAAGACTTAGTCTGTTCAGTCCTGCATGATTATCAATCTCCTTGTCATAAACTGCTTTTTACCCCCCTTGAGGTGTCTCAGCATTTCAGCCACTGTTCAACTGGATACCTACCAGTTGACTTGTAAATTACTCCTTCCCATCTAGCCCTTTGGCTCCTGAACTTGAGAAGACCTCTTTTATATCACCTTAGCATCAACAGTTTATTTGAACCGAGAATTATTATGTTCCCTATGAGAATAGAGTAAAAAGGTGCCAGGAATAATGGCTTTCCTACAGCTAGAATTCAGCAGGGACTAAAGGAATGAGGTTACCAATAAGAGGCAGAAAATGGGGAAAGCTTAAAAGGCTGTAGCTAGACACAGATTGAAGCATTAAATGGGTCAGTATTTGTCTGAAAATACAGGGATTGGTGAGGAGCCATCAAGATGACAGTAAAATTAAGGGAAAGGTTAAAGTGTTAGGCTGAATGCATGAAAGATTTCTGGGTAATTTTAAAAGCTGGCCTTTTATCTTCTAGAGAGGTTCATAGTCACATTTGCGTGGTAGCTAGATGGCTCTAAATGCTGAAGATAGGATGAGTGTGGAGAGCATATGCATGAGCAGAAACGAATAAGAAGGTGGCAGGAGTGCCAAATAGAGGGAAGCAGGCCAGAATGGAAAAAATGTTCCATGAAAAATAGAGGATATATCATTTTTCTGGGACCAGTGTAGAATGAAGTTCCATTAAGTAATAAAGGACAAAGCTGGGTCCCTGGAATAAGAGGCTCTGTACTGTTACACAAGGTTTCAAATGGCATGTAGAATAAAACACACCAACTGTATAAGTTCTTTGGGTTTAGCATGTAATATTTAAATTTCTCATTTTTGTATGTTAAGGGACTCATTTTAGTGCTTGGGGGTCAGTTTCCTGAATCTTGGATTTACCCAACCTTCCATTGAATAAGCAGAGCCACTGCTTAGCATGCCAAAGTATCTGTGTTCAGTCCCCACCATTGAAAAGTAAACTAAAAACAAAAGCAAACAAAAAAGAAAGAAACGCATAAAGAAGGAATATATAAAGTGGTTTGTGTAAGTAGTTTTGAATTTACAACTCTGGGTCAATAAAAATCATAAAAGAGTAATTTCCTAAAAATACTCTATTAGTTTTATAGAAAATGAATAATATAAAGAATACACAATAATACTTTGTATGGTTTAATACAGAGATAATCACAACTGATGAAGGACATAGAATTTACAGCTGCATAAAGTACAACACGGGTTCAATGTAAGTATTCAATAAAGTGGGTATTATATTAGAATTGAAATTAAATTTTGATTGGGTCTTGTTTCACACACTATACTTAATCTCTGGGTTCAGACACATATTTTTATGTTCATCTCTCAAGATTTGGAAATTATTGGCAGCTATGCAATAAGTTTTTATAAAAATTTGGAGGAAAATAGAGCCTCATAATTCACCTAACAGGTATAAGAATTCTGGGAAATTTAATTTTAAAAATGTCTGAGATAAAGATTTTTTTAGAAATCATTTTGTTGTGACTTTAAAGATATTATTTTAAACATGTATGCCAATATAGACACTGGAATGTGTATGTATGTGTGTATGTATGTATATGTATATATATATTTTTACCTGATTTGCATATCCTTTCTTCTGTTGTCCCCACTGTATTCTTTTGAAGAAAATACCTCCTGTCTAAGATAGGCTGTATGGGTTTGGAAAGTAGATCTTAAATACGTGTTGTACATTTTATACTATACACAGTTAATAATTCAAGATAAACATAGAAGTTTATAATTACCTGCACAACAGGATGTGTGAAATTCTGAAATACTGAAAAGCAAAAGGGATACACAATTCACAAAACATGAATATGACAAAATCACCCACACCTTCCTGCTGAATTGACATGGAGTCAAGTTCCAAGGGTTGGCTTTGATAAATAATATTTTAACATTTGGACTTCTGTGTTTGCTGGTTTTTGTTGAGTACAGCAGCATGATTCAAATATATTGAAGAAAAAAATCCAATATTAGTTTAATTAAGCATTGAGTTAAGTTTTCAAAAGTGAGATTACATTTTCAATTACCACAAATATAATAGGGAATGCACACATGCCAAGAGAAGGTGCGGATTGATTGAGGGAATGGGGATATCTAATCAGAGGAGCAAAGGAGAAACTTTGGGGCATAAATATATAAAATAAAGAAAATAATTTCACAGCAGGTATGTTTAATGTAGCCTGTCACAATCATTTCATTAACTTTATTACAGGTATGTATCCTGTTCCTCCATTTGTCCTACAATATACTAAGTCCAAAGTTGTGATAACCGTCAAGTGGAAAGTATAATTCATTTGCATGGAGGAAAGTTCTGAGAAATGATCAGCTTTGGTATACACTTATTAAAATAATCATTTTTCCATACCCATGGAGGACAGTGGTGTATCTTCTTTTAATATATCCTCCTGTCTGACACACTCAAAGTTTCTTGATTCATTCATTTGAGAAGACATAGGAACTGTATCTAATAAAAATTTTTAATAAGCATAAAATATTAATATATGGTAATCCAAAGGGGAAAAGTGAACTGAAATGCAAAAGAATTATCAGACATGAAAAACCTTTTATATTTCAAATTCATTAGCATATATACAAAAAATAACAGCTTTGGTATTCAACAAATTAACCTAAAGCGTCTGCTGTTTACAAAATGAGCCTTGTTTGATATAACTTCTTAGACTTTCAAAGATTTTCATAAAATATCTGTCATATCAGAATACTAGCTATTTAGAGAAAAGGACTTGGCAGAGTAATTGAGTGCATTCCTAGCATGCCCAAAGCCATGGTTTCATTAAAGAAAAAAACTAATTGTCTTTTTAAATGTACCATGTTTCTTAAAAGCTATGTTTCTGATCTCAAATACTGATATCAATACACCCCTTATTTGGTAGTTGTGGAGCAAAGGAATTAAAGTGGCTGGTTGCCCCAATTCTAACAGTTTCCCCTGCTTAAAACCATCTCTGGACTAGTAATTCTCACTTTTGTTTGAAGGCAAATATAGTGAAACCAGCTGAAATGCATTACCTCAGTCTCCTTATTATTACCTTCAAAATTACCTAGCTAATTTTATTCCCTCCTCACTACCTCCTCCCTTTGATTTTCAAAAGCTATCTCTAGACCTGTAGTCTTGATTATTTTTTGTTGTTTTTGTTTAGATTATTCCCACTACTTTCTTCCCAATGCAGTAACTGTATCTTAAAAATACAATTTCCAGGAGCTGGGTTTTGGCTCAGTCTTAGGGCGGTTGTCTAACATATGTGAAGTACTGGGTTTAATACTCAGCACTATATAAAATAAATAATATAAAGGTATTGTGTCAATTTACAACTCAAAAAATCTTTAAAAAATACAATTTGGGGGCTTGGGTTATGGCTCAGCGGTAGAGTGCTTGCCTTGCATGTGCAAGGCTCTGGGTTCGATCCTCAGCACCACATAAAAATAAATAAATAAATTTATTGTGTACAACTACAAAAAATATTTTAAAAAATACAATTTCTATGTTTCATCCATTTGTTCTTCCTCTTTGCCAACAGACATAATCAAAAACAAAGCAAGATTTATTCTCTAATTTAATATAGTTATGCCATGAACTAAGACACAATGGCTCTTAATTCAGATTTTCTAAAGGGCAATTCATTCAACTGCTCTTGTAAATCAGAATGTAGTCTGTGAATCAAGGAGCATTGGAAGCATCTTTGAATGTATTCAGGGTGTAGAACCAAAGACCTGCTGAGTCAAAATATACATTTTGTACATGGTCCCCAACATATGATTCAATAAAATTTGAGAGTTCTTACGAATGCTTAATCTTCTACCAATTTCTCTAACTTAACATTCCTATTTGATGTTTCTTTTTGCTTTGTTATTGGTACTGAGGATTGAACCCATGGGTGTCTAACTACTGAGCAACATCCACATCCCTTTTTATATTTTATTTAGAGAAAGGGTTTTGCTGAATACCTGAGGGCCTCATTCAGTTACTGAGCTGGCTTTAAAATAAAAATTATTTCTCCGTCTTCAGCCTCCAGAGCCACTGGGAATATAGGCATGCACCATGTGCCTGGCCATTTATTTCATCTATTTAAAATTCTCTCTATTTTGTAGTCTAATTTGTAGATGTATTAGAAGTCATAATCTTTCCAAGGAATGTTTCATCAGGCCATCATCAATGTGCATCTGCTTATTTTTTCTTTTTCTTTCTTTTTTTTTTTTTTTGGTTGTTGTTGTCTATAGTCTTTTCTCATTCTTCATTTCTGAATTCTTCTCTCCCCTTTCTTATGTCCCAACTTTTCTCTAATTTAAGCAGGTCTGGACTTAATAACTCAGCTCCTCTAGGACCACTCCAACTTCCCTTGTGGTTGCAACTTGATAAGATACACTATTTCAACTCCCATACTATTTATTATTTTCATTCCTTCCACTATTAAATCATACTAGTGCTCATGTTTTAAACATGCATTATATCCATTGATTATATAATGAGTGGTTCTTACCTTCTGTATGTCCATTTATACCATCTTTTTCTCTTTGATGTGCATCACCAAATGAATGACCAACACTATTCTGAGGAAGAATCTGAGAGATAGTCGTCTGGTAAAATTAAACAACTAATGAATTATATGAAGATTGCCTAATCAGTATTCTAAGGAGACCCCTAATTTTCCAGATTTGAAATAAATTAGATTAAAAACTAGAGAAGTACACATTAAAAAATTGAAATATTTTATATCACAGTGTTATATATACTCTGCAAATCAGCCAAATATTATATTCATTTGTCTACTAACTCTATAAAACCAGGATAGAAGGACAATAGAGAACTATCAATACGAGGGCTAGGGTTGTGGATTATATATATATAAATGATAATGGGGTTCATTATAACTTATACAGAATTGCATATACTATATTTAGTCAAATCTTACTGCCCAGTACATTTTCTAACCCTTCCGATATCTCTCCACTAATCCACCAAAAGCAGTTGTATGAGGACAGTTTATACTAAGGGCTACCTCCATTTGAAAATCTAAGATATTTCAATTTAAAAACCTCATAATGCATCCCAAGGTCTAAGAAAAACCTCAGTAAATGAGTTCTAAAACCAATACAAGAAAAGAATTCATTAAAGTCAGAGCCAAAATTATAAAATAGATAATTTTTTAAAAAAATATAGTAATAAGGAAACAAATAGTTTGTTTTTAAAATGGTAAATAAACTTGATAAACCCTTGGCCAAGGGAACTAAAAGAAAAAAGGAGATACAGATGAATAAAGCTAGAAACAAAAAGTGAAATATTAAAACAGTTACCACTGAAATCCAGAAAATCTCTAGAGACTATTAGAAAACTTATATTTCAATGAATGTGAAAAATTTAGACTATTTTAAAGAATAAAATTGAAAGATAAATAAATCTAAGTGATATTAATGAAATATGTTGTAAAATGTTGAATCAAATAGTTAGAGAAAACCATAGCTCAATAACAAGCAATTAGGTTGAAGCAATAATAAAAAGCCTTATGGACCAGAAGTTCAGAGGTGAATACATGGCTAAATTTTATCAGATATTTAAAGAAGAACTGATATTAATCCCCCATTACATTTAAGAGCAAAGGAAAGATGCTTCCAAAGCAATTCTGAAAAGTATTACCCTGACTGGAAAAGTGAAGATTGGACAGAACAAGAAAAAACTAGATATCAATATCCTTGAGGAACATAGTATAAAAATTCTCATAAAATCTTTGCAAACCACATTTAACAACACATTACGAAATAACATACATATCAGGCATAGTGGTGTAGGTCTATACTCTCAGAAAAGCATCAGGTTGTTTGAGGAACACTATAATTTCAAAGCCAGCCTGGGAAATTTAGTGAGACCTGTTATCAAAGTGAATAATAAAAGGTGCTGGGGATGTGGTTCCTTCATACCATCCTCCTGGTTTGAGACTCTAGTGACATACAAAAAAAAATCCATAAAAGCTGATTTTGATCCAGGATGATTCAATACATCCAAATCAATAAAACTAATAAATCACATATAGAATCAAGAGCAAAATTACATGATCTTTTAAGAAGCGGCAGAAAAAGCCTTTGACAAATTCAATGACCCTCATGACAAAGCCCTGAGAGATTAGAAATAGGAGAATTTTATTAAAATAAAGACCAAGTATACCAAATCCAAAGCCAATAGTAAAATGAAGAAGAATATTTTCTCTAAAATCAGGAAATACACAAGGATGTTCATTGCTGCCAATCTCACTAATCACAGTACTTAAAATTTCAGAAAAAGAAAAAGACAAAAAAGGGATTCAAATAGGAAAGTTAAAATGTTAAATTTTTTCTATATGCAAATGATTTAGTGCTATTCTTAGAAGAACATAAATAATATATTATGAAAATTCTACTTTGATGAATGAATTCATCAGAGTAACAGGATACAAAATAAACATATAAAAATAAACTGTTTGTGTATATACCATAGCAAACCTAGAGAGAATAAAGCAAGAGTAACAGCTCATTCAAATAACTTTAAAAATAGCTAGGAATAACCCTAAACAAGTAAGTGAATGACCTCTTCAAAAAAAATTACACATTAAAGGAAAAAAATAAGAAAACAATAGGAAGTAAAAAGATCTGCTATGTTCATAGAAAAGCAGAATTAATATTGTGAAAATGGGCATAGTACCATAAATGAATTATAGATTCCATGTATTCCCATTCAAATTCAAATGATATTGTTTGCAGAAATGGGGGGAAAATAACCACTTCTAAATTTGTATGGAAGAAAAACAAACAAACAAAAAAATACTTAGACAAAGTGCTACTGATCATAAGAGAAACAATGAATAAACCACAATGCCCAATTTCAAAATATAAAACAGAGCCATAGTAATAAAAACCATGGTCCTGGTGTAAAGAAAGACCCATAGACCAATGGATAGAAAAGAAGTCAGAGAGCAAACCCAGGGCTGCAGTCATGTGATACTAGGCAAAGACACCAAAAACATATTTTGGAGAAAAGACAAACAACATTTTAAAAATAGTTTTGGAAAAACTAGATATCTATATGTAAAAGAAGAAACCTAGATGCCTATTTTCTAACACTGTACAAGAGTTTATTCAGAAAGGACTAAAGACATATGTACCAGACTAGAAGGTTTACAAATACTAGAAGAAAATATATGGAAAACACTTCAGTATGTAAGCAACCACTTCCTGAATAGAGCCCCATACAGCTCAGAAAATAAGAGCAACAATGGATAAGAGAGGGTGCATCAAAATGAAAAATTCCTGCATAGTAAGTGAAACACAAAACAGTAAGAAGTGGTAGCCTCCAGAAAAGGAGAAAAGCTTTGCCAGCTATTCTTCTGACAGAGGATTAATATCCTAAAAATATTAATGCAAATATCTTAACACCAGAAAAACAAGAACCTTTTTAATAAATGAGCAAATGCACAGCTAGTTCTCAAAATAAGAGATACAAATGGCCAACATTTCAGGGAAAAAAAAAGCATTACATCTTTATCAATTGGGAATATGCAAATCAAAACAACATCAAGCTCCTCCCATTTTCCACCATTCACAAAAGCAATCATCAAGAAGGCAAATAATACTGGGAAGATGAGGAGAGAAATCTCTTACATGTGAATGGCAGGAACATAAATTACTATATCACTATGGAAATTCATATGAAGGCTACTCAAAAACTGAACATAGAACTACTTTATTATTCAAATATACTACTCAGTACTTACCAGAAAATATTAAAGTCTGCTTATTTTAGAGATATACATATGCCCATCTTACCATGACACTATTCATAATAGGCAAGTTATAGAATCAGGCTAGATGCTAGTTAATAAAAGAATGGATAAAGAAAATGTGGTATATATAAACAAGGAAGATTTCTATGCATAGAGAACAACAAAACTAAGTTAATTTTAGGAAAATGAATAAAACAGGGAAGCATAATATTAAATAATGTAAGCCAGACTCAGGAAACAAGTATCATATATTTCTCTCACATGGAAAACTAGAGGTGGAAATGTTCAACATACAAATAGACGAATAATAAATTTTATCCATTAGCTCTTCATAACTGAAATAAAATTAAAGTAATTTCAAAAACAACAGATATCGTTTACATTTAACCTTATTTTAGCTTCTTCAGGATATTTGCAAATATATTTCCTAACCTGGAATAGTTTATAAAAATAGTAGTGTTCTACAATAAACATTAAAGTAAGTAAATACAGAAACATCTAAAATTTGAAATTTCAAAATTTGACATAGAATCTATATATTTTAAGAAACTATAATGGAAAAACAACAATTCTGAAACTAAAGTATTACCATACAATTATTGAGTGTTTCTGCTTCCAGAACTGGTTATTACTTTTCTCACACCATTTATTCTTTGATTAGATGAAGAGTAAATTTTTAGAAAATTTCATTACCTCAAATTTCTTTAGAATTTTTATTGGTTCTTTTCAGTTATACATCAAAATAGAAGTTATATACCAGAATATAATTATAAAAGCATAGAATATAATTTGTTCTAATTCAGGACCTAGTACTTCCTTCTGTTCTTCTAATCTTTCTGCTATTTACTTATAGTTTTTTTTTTTTAAATTACTGTCACTTTTAGTGGAAAGACTCAAAGTATGGATATGCAAGCCATTTTAATACAAGTATTAAGATACAGATTCTAGATTTCTGGGTTGCCATAATTCCCAATATTACTTTAGTATAAATATGGAGCCACAGAAAGAAATAGAGAATATAGGTCTCCTAAAATGCTATGATATCAACATATCAAGGGTCCAAGTAAAAAAAAGAAAAGTTATGTGCAATGTATATTATATATTCCAAACTAAAGGCACCAGGGAAATTCCACAATTTTATAAAAATTAATTTAGGCATGAGTATTGTAAGTTATGTAAGAATGATTTAAAAACCATAGCAATGAAAACTGATACAAAAAATCCTTGAATAAATATTATATTTCCTCTACAGTTAGAAAGCTGTTTCTAATGCAATTTTTCTTTCACTATGTATTTCACAGCCTATTGTTACTTCCAGCCCCCACGATCCTTAAGTACTTGAGAGAACAGTGATACAAAGAGCATTGTTTTTTAAAATTCAACATAATTCTTTAAAATGGATTCTTAGCAAATATTCATATAAAATATAAGAAAAATATAGCTAAATTTTCAGCATTAACATCTTAAAACACAAAATTCAGAGCAAGAACATGAGGTTTTTAAAAAAGATCACTTTACCTTAATAGGAGCTTCATAGCTGTCCCGAACCATTGCAAACAAGGAATCATCTGAGTGTGATTTTTTGATAGATCTTTAAGGCAAAAATGTATAACAAAAATGGTGAATAGTTTTCTTTTTAAAATAAACTCTGTTTAATTTAAGGTATAACTTATTAAATGGTGTTTCTTGATTGATTAATTAAAATATGACCTCCAATTAAAAATATAGCTTGTGTTCACCTCTTTCTGACTCTACTGCTGTGAATCTATAAAATATACAATATAGATATTAAGGCACTCTTAGTTCTAATTCAGAGCAATACCCAATACATGAGCAGAAACAGATAATAATTTGTTCTTGAAAATTGCCTGTCTTGAAGGCTGAATTTAAAACCCAATTAATGGCTGACATTTTTTTTTTTCACCTGAACTGAAACAAATCTCTGGAAACACAAGATAAGATAACAAGAGGCACAGTTCTCTCTCGTGAATATCCAGGAGTCAAATACTAAGCAATGTTGTTCTTCAGCATGGAAATCACCAATAATAATACACTATTTATTCCCTCTACCCACAAATAATGCACAGAGTTCTCTGGAACTTTAAAAATTATTGAAAGTTAAAAAGTGAATATATATGTTATTTAGAATACCTTTGTCAGAAACATTGAAATAAATTATAAAATTGATTTTTCCTGTATAGGTCTCACTTTATTCAGGTCCTCATAAACTAGCAAGCACTCAGACACCCAGGGGGAAAGACTGCCAGAAAAGCAGAGTCTTGGTATTTGTACCTCGGTTTCCCTAGCTATTATGTAAATACCCTCCTTCCTCTGGGAATCCATTTCCCAGTCACTCATCTACAAAACTCAGTGGCAGTCTCTAAACTTGAAATCTACATCCCTTGAATATTCAGATTCCTGACACAAGGTTAAACTAAATGGAGTCTCAATCATTGGCCTGTCTGAATACCTTTCCAGCTACTCAACTGAAACTTGTAATAACTTTCCCTGCCAATCACTCCTTTGCCCAGCACTACATGTACATTTTAAGGACATCAGCAATTTGGAAAGAAAGTGAAGGTGAATAAAAACCTGTTTTGTGCCACAGATTCATGTATTCTAACAATTTCCACAGTCTGTTTCACTAGTCTCTAATCCATTCTTGCATTGCAGAGATGAAAACAGGCAAAATACAAGCTATTAAGACTTCCTCTAAATTTTGTATTAATATATCTTTATAGAGAGCTTTTAATATTCTGTGTCCTTCATTCCTGTTTTGTACTCATCAAATTAATCATAAACCCTAAGATTTTGGTCTCTTTTTTATAATGCTTATTCCTACCCAACACAGTGTTGTTACTCTGGGTGAATACGTTTATAGCCCTTTCCTTCACTAGTTAAATTTTGATCCTCTACCACTGTGTTCACTTAAAAATTCTAGTCTTGTCCTCTTTAGTTGGGTTCCTATAGTCAATATTCAATATATTACTTAAAAAATCACCTTAAAAATGATAACCAGAAAATGTACTGAGCTCAGAATTAAAAAACTGGAGTTTAAATCTCATTGTTGTCATTGTTTGTACCCAGAAAACTCCCTTTGATATATTTAAGTTTCAGGTACATCCTCAAAACTATCATTTGGCTGGCATGTAGAACACATGCTGAAAGACTAGAAGGTTTCTAAAATTCCTTAAAATTCTGAAATTTCTAAACTTTTGATCTGTCAAGAGAAAAAAATATTCAATTGACAAAATAAAACAGAAACACAAAGAGAACAAAACAGAAAATACAAATAGAAATTAAATAAAAGGTTATAGTCATAAAAAGGAAAAAAAAGTATAAAAGTAAAAGTCTTCATAAAATTGTTAGGGGTAGTACTTGAAGATAAACTAACTGGAAAATCAGGAAGTAGAGAAAATAAAATGTCCTCTAAGGATTAATATAAGTAATACAACATTGTCTAAATAATGTTTTTCATAACTTTCAGTAAAATAATTTCTCTACAGCACTTTCCTGATCTTCTTGTTTATTAGAAACCATGAGGCCATAGCTCTGTGACATTTTCCATAAAAGCTTTTGATATATTAAGAAAAAATCCTGATTACTAGTGGAACTGTCAATATCAGGACAAAATCTTGGACTACAACCTGGCTTATCAGGTAAAATATAAATCAGAATTAACACACAACTGCCTTTGACTTTCTAAATTGATGATACACAATATGAAAGTTAAAATGTGAATATATATGTTATTTAGAATACATTTGTCAGACACATTGAAATAAATTTTAAAATTGATTTTTCCTGTATAGGTCCCACTTGGTATCAACCTGTACAGTGGAACAACACACTGGAATTGTCAGCCAGGTAAGACTACAGTCTAAACACAGGCCTGAAACTTATTAATTACACAAATATAAGACAAATAGTCAGCCTCTATGAATGACAGCTCTTTATTGATAATTAAGAGATTATAATAGCACAAATACTTTCAAAGTGCTTATAAGATAACTTTAGGAAACAAATGTTAACTGAATGTGGTGTCTATTTTACACTAGAATACTCAAAAAGTCCTTCTACCTTCACTGTAAACTTAGTTAATAGACATTTTTTATTGAAAATCTATAAATTCATACCTTCTTAATGAGTCATCTTTAGGACTTTCTTTCACTACTAAATAAAACAGTAAAATATATAATTAATCAAAAACAGAAATATAAAATATAAAATTTTATGACTCTGAAGTTTTGTTATAAAATGTTCCTCCAGACCCATACTCAGAGAAAGTTTTAGAATTAATATTAATTGTATTTATGACAGGTAAGTAATGAAAACATTAACAACTCCTATGTTTCCCACTTTGTACTTATCAAATGCAAGGAAGAAACAACAGGAATTATAAAAGTTTGATAATTAAAAGTAAATCATTGGTCCCATAATCATAATCCTTATTAAAAGTTGTAAAAATGAAAGAAAACCTTATCATTGTCAAATAAAGTAGCATAAATATATGTGTCAAACAAGGGGAGACATGATGGTGAATTATCAGGAAGTGGATTTTCTAAAACTGCTTCTCTGTGAGGTGGGAGATAAGCATGCCACTGATACTCAATATTGGACAGAGACCTTGAAAACTGGGGAATTTGGGATATATCAGACAAAGATGAGAAACAGAGCTGGAGCTTAGGATCTGATGTGATTGGGAGAAATCAGTACATTAGGACAAAAAGAGACTGAAAAGTGATGCAGACAAGGGGCTAGGGTTGTGGCTCAGTGGTAGAGTGTTTGCCTAACATGCATGAGGCACTGGTTTCAATCCATGTAAAATAAAATAAAGATACTGTGTCTACCTAAAACTAATTATATATATGAAAAGTGCAGCAGACAGTGTTGGAATGCAGAATGTGAAACCAAAGGGTCAAGCTATTCTACTCATTAAACTGTGGCATGAAAGTCACCACCGGTCTGCCTACTCTACAGAGAGTTGAAGCTTGAGACATATTTAAACATCTGCACTGCAATGGCACCAACTCAGACTGGGAATTTAGATCCATGTGTTGGGGCTCAGTGCGATATATAAATCTGGCAGACACCATCCACAAGACATAAACTGAGCCTAGCAAATCAGGAGAATTTCTGGCATGGACAGTATTTCTCCTGGGGGTAACACTAGTCAGATAGGCCAAAGAGAGCCTGTCCTCCTCTCCTCTCTTGACACAGCTGTGACCAAGACAAGTGGCAGTTGCTTCAAAATCTCAATGAGCAGGAGTGATGGACCTTGGTGCTTGAGGGCAGACCTAAGGAGGTAAGAAAGAACAGTACCCTGAAAAAAAAACAGAACTGGTAAAGGACTGGCATCCCTGTCCCATGAATGTAGCCCTGGGGAGAAGAGTAAAGTAGAGTCCTAGGTGTGCACTGATTTATTTATGCCCAGTAACTCCCCATGAAGTGAAACACCTGGGGCAAAGAAAGGACCTCACTGCCTCCCCTGAGAACATATTGTAGAACCTAGCATGACCTATACCCTGGGGGTGGAGCTGACAACACCTTTCACAGCTCCCCATACCATCCCATGGAGAATGGAAACTGAGAGATGGAAAGACACTTTGGAAGAGACAGCAAGCACATACTCTCAGTAACAATCCTGTTTTTTTTTTCTTTTTAGTTTTTGTATGTGTACTGGTGGATACATGAAGGACATTCATACACTTGTACATATTTGTTTATGCTTTCTCATTTGTACTATTCTGAAACACAGTTATTTTTCCTTACTCTGTTGTTAAGGGTTAAAGTTTTCAATTAGCCTATTTTGGATTGAGTTTGTGTTCTGTTTCAAACCTTTTATTTCTTTTGTTTCTATTTCTTTTCTCTTACAAACAGTCAAATTTCATTATTCTCAATTTACTCTTTATTTCTCTTACTTGTTTTTTCTTCTTCCTCCTAAACAATACATCATATATCACTTTGCTTCTGCCCTACTCACATCTTGAAACTGCTAACCCTTTTCTATCACCATTGCTTATTTCTTCATAATGAACTCTATTTTTAATTTCTCCCAGAACTCTTGGTTTATAAAACTCCACACACCACCACTAATGCTAAAGCAACAACTAATACAATTGAAGCTATAGAAAACACCTATTCTTTTATTTTATTAGAGATATAACTCATGATTACTTACTGTCGTTACTGATATAAGTTGATTCATTTCTGTTTATTGTGCCAACTAACTTTGTGTGAAAATAAAAATTAAGTATGCAATTTAGTTCTATATTTTTTATGCACAGTTTGTTGCAATTACTTGGCTCCCCCCCCCCAATCTGTGAGCCAAAAGATATCTACAGGTTCACTAGAAATGCACAGAATAGAAGTACTGTTGTTAGAGATCCATTTTGATACATGAATAGACACACAAACAATATAAACAAGCAAGGGAACAAAGCATCCCAAACAAACCAGAATGACTCAAAAGCAGATTTCACAAAAACCACAGTGAAGAAAATATCATAGAAAAAATTTTGAAAGTTTATACTTCAACTGATCTATGAGATAAAAGATAATGTAAAAAGTAAAATAACAGAGAAGACACAAGAAGTAAAATATCAATAAGGAAATAGAAGTTCTAAAGAAAAATCAATCAGAAATTTTCAAAATTCAGAAATCAATAAACCAAATTAAAAATGCAATGCAAAGCATCAACAGTACACTAGATGACTTAAAGGACATATATTTAGGTAATAAAGAAGTAGTGCATAATCTTGAAAATAAAGTTCATCATGGAGAAAAGATGTTACCAGACCATGAAGAGAATTTTAAAAATATATATATGGGATAATAAGAAAAGGCCAAATTTAAGATTCACTGTGATAGATGAAGGTATTGAATTTCAAAACAAAAAATGAACAATCTTTTCAATGAAATAACTGAAAATTTCCAAAATCTTAAGAATGAAATGAAAACTTAAACACAGGAGGTATATACAACTCCTAATATATAGAATTACAACACTCCTAGCCACAATAGTATGAAAATGTCTAAGATACAGAATAAGTATAGAATTTTACTTATAATAGAATTTTAAAACCTGATAGTGAAAAATGATTGGTCATATTCAGAGGCAAACCGATCCAGATCTCAGCTGATTTTTTCAAAGACCCTAAAAGCAAGGAGGTCTTGAAATAATATATACTAAGCTCTGAATGAAAACGAATTCTGCATAGAATACTAAATTATATCAGATTTTAATATGAGATATTAACATTCATAATAAACAAAAGTTAAAAACAATCACAACTAGAAAGCTGGCATTATAAAACACACTCAATAAATATTTTATTAAGAAAAAATAAAATATGCAAACATACAGAAACTAAAAGAATAGTTAATCAAAGTAGAATCTATTTCAACTTGATAACTAGAAATGAACCAAAATAACAGGAAACATAAATCATGTCTCAATAATAACACTTAATGTTAATGGAATCAACTCATCAACACACATACACTTGCAGATTGATTTGGAAAAAAAAGAACCCAACAATATCCTGTCTCCGAGAGACTCACCTCTTAGACAAATATATACAAAGACTAACTGTGAAAGGATGGGAAAAACATATCATTCACATGGATCTTATAAACAAGGTGTATCTATTTTCATATCTGATATAATGGACTTTGAGCAAAAGTTCATCAGAACAGATAAAAAATTCCATTTTCATACTGCTTAGTAGAGTAATACAACAGAAAGAAATAATAGTGGTAAATATATATGCTCCAAACTATGAAGCATCTAAGTAATCAAAGAGCTCCTTCTCAATATAGAGAATCAAACATATCACAACACAATAATATTGGGAACTTTAAGATGTGTCTCTCATCACTAGAAAGATCATAGCAACAAAAGTTAAATATAAAATTAAAATTACAATAAATAATTTAGGCTTAACAGAAATGCACAGAATATTTTACTTGTCAATGACTGAATACATTTTCTTCTCAGCTGCACAGGGAACATTTTCCAAAATAGATCATATTTTAGTACATAAAGCAAAAACATTTCACAAATACCAATAATAGAGCTAGTACCTTGAACTCTGTCAGACCATAATGGAATAAAACTAGAAATCAACAAGATGAAAATTGAAAAAAAAAAACTAACACTAGGAGACAAAATTCACTATTGAATAATGAACAGATAGATGAACAAATCAGAGTTTAAATAAAAAATTAAATGTAAATGAGAATAGTGATACAATATATAAAAACCTTTGTGACACTATGAAGGTAGTCCTAAGAGAAATGTTTATAGCATTGAGCCCATACATTAAAAGAATAGAAAGTTACTGAGTAAAATAATCTAACATTGTATCTTAAGGACCTAGAGAAAAGCACTAAAATCAGCAAAATAAAGGAAAAAAATAAAAATCAAAGATGAAATTGATAAAATCAAGATGTAAAAACTGAAAAAGAAATGAATCAAAAATTTTAAATGAACAAAATATATAAATATTAACCAAACTATCAGAGAAAAATGAAAAGTACCAAAACCTGTGGTGAAAATGAAAATATCAGCACAGATACTACTGAAACAGAGCATAAATAGAAGCTATTTTTTTCAAAATCTATACTCCAATAAGCTAGAAAATCTAAAAGACATCCGTAAATTCCAGGAGACATGAGCTACCCAAATTTAACCAGAAGTATAGAGAAAATTTAAAGAGATCAATTTCAAATAATGAGAATAAAAAAGTCATCAAGACTCTACCAACAAAGAAAAGCCTAGGACCAGATGGATGCTCAGCCAATTTCTACCAAACCTTTAAAGAAGAACCAACACCAATCCTCCTCGAAATATTTCATGAAATTGAAAAAAGAGGGAATTCTTCAAATTCATTAAATGGAGTCTATCTCACACTGATACTAAGTCCAGACAAAGATACATCAAGAAAAGAAAAATTCAGACTAATATCCTTGATGAACATAGATGCAAAAATCCTCAATAAAATACTGATAAATCTCACACAAAAATAGATTTTAAAAAATAGTGCACATGACCAAGTGGGTTTCTTCCCAGGATGCAACACTGATTCAACAAATGGAAATCAATAAATGTAATTCATCACACCAATAGATACAGAGATGAGAACACTTGATTATCAAAATAGATGCAGCATCTATTTTTTACATAAAACCCCATCTATTCACGCTTTAAACACTAGAAAAAATACGAATGAAGGAATCATAGCTCAACATTGTAAAAGCTATACATGACAAAACCAAGGACAACATAATTATGAAGGGAGAACGACTACAGAATTTCTTCTAGAAACTGCAATGAGACAGGGATGCCCACTTTCACTACTTATATTAGTACACAATGCAACCCTTAGCAAATACAAAATGTAGAGGTAATACTCTGCAATCTATCAGATCATAAGTGAATAAAACACCAGAAGACAAAATTCACAACTGAATGATGAATAGAGAGCTGAACAAATCAGGCCCTTTAATCTCTTGCCAGAGCAATTTGGCAAAGGAATGTAATTAAAGGGATATGAATAGAAAAGGAGGGGCTAAAACGAGCACTGTTTGAAGAAAACGTGATTCTATATTAAGAAGATCCCCTCAAAAAATACTCACTAGAGAGCTTCTAGAACACAAATGAATTCATCAAATTTCAGGATACAAAAGTAACATTCATAAATCAACTTTATTTCTATACTCCAATAAAAGATGAGCTAAACAAGAAATTAGGAAAATTATCCTACTCAAAATAGCATAAAAAACACTTGGAAAACAATCTAACAAAAAAGGTAAAAGACCTCTACAATGAAAATTACAGAACACTCAAGAAATAAATTGAGGAAGGTCCTAGGAATGGAAAGACTTCCCATGTTCTTGGATAGGCAGAATTAACATTGTCAAAATTAGCATACTACAAAAAGTGCTATAAAATTTCAATGCAACTCCCTTCCAGAGCCCACAGAAACAGAAAAAGCAATAATGAAATTTACTTAGATAAACAAGAGACCCAGAATACCCAAAACAATACTTAGCAAGAAAAATGAAGCAGGAGGTATCACAATATCAGACTTCAAATTACACTACAGAGCTATAAAGACAAAACCAGTATGGTATTGGCAACAAAACAGGTAAGACCACCAATGAAACAGAAGACAGAGACTAACGCACATAAATACAATTACCTCATACTAGACAAAGGCACAAATATCATATACTGATGCAAAGATAGCCTCTTCTACAAATGGTGCTGAGAAAATTTGAAATCCATATATAGTAGAATTAAATTGAACCCTAATCCTCCCACCATGCACAAAAACTCAACTCAAAGTGGATCAATTACTTAGGTATTAGACCAGAATCTCTGCACTGGAGAGAAGAATTTGTAGGCCCAAAACTCCAACATATCAGCTCAGGAACTGACTTACTAATAAAATCTCTAAAGCAAAAGAAGTTGTTGGTGGGCCTGACCTTGGATCTACATGGAGGAATGCTCATCTTTCTCATTGTGCAGCAGGGATGTCCTAACATACAACACCATGTTTTGGAACAGAGTGTTGTCAGAACACTGGCAAGCACCATTTACCTGCTCCTTTGACAAAAAATTACTCCCCAGTTGGTACAAGGCAGTTGCTAGACTCTTGGTGGCAGGACTCCCATAATATTATATGTTGTGTATCCCCTCTGGCCTATCATGACTGCTATATGTAAATTGGAACATAGCCACTATGAAAGCTAGTTTTGCTGCATAATATAGCAGAAGCAATTATCTGCAACTGTCTTTGGAGGGGTTTCTGTATGCCCTCAAGTTCCCAAGAGTAGATGCTGAAAGGGCAGGCCCCTCAACACAAAGTAAAATCAATTTTCAATAAATGGTGCTCCATCAAACTAAGAAGCTTCTTCACGGCAAAGACAAAAACCCAGAACATGAAAAGTGAGCCAACACAATAGGAAAAAATACCTTTGCCACCTGCACCTCAGAAAATGCATTAACTTCCAGGATAGAAATAATAATAATAATAATAATAATAATAATAATAATAATAATAATAACAAAAAAGCTTAAAACTAATAATAACACCATCACCTACCTCCACCCATTCAATAAATGAGCAAAGAAATTCAACAGGCACTTCACAAAAAAATACAGATGGTCAACAAATGTATGGAAAAAAAACATCTACAGAAATTAGAGAAAAGAAGTAAACAGATCAGGAACATATAGAAGAAATTCTTTCCCACTTCATTAAAACTATAAAACAATACAACAACAACAAACGAATAAGACATTTACTCTGAGAGAATCTCCTGGTGGGGCAGATGAAAGAGCTAAGTGGTAATGTATTGCATAGAATGAAGGAGCTCTGGCTTCAATCCCAACAGTGAAATAAATAATGATGATGATGCTGACAATGATGGTGATGATGATGATGATGATGTGGAGGAGGAGGAGTACAAAAGACTTGTACTGTTAAAACTATATAAACTGAGTTTATATTCACCACTCAAAAGAAGAGGAGTATTTAAATTCATGCATGCTATTCACATTCTAGTCTTATTTCACATGGCAAGGTAGATGTAAAAGACCATTTGATGACAATTTTATAAACTATGACTTTTTAAAAAAATATTGTTTAGTTGTAGTTGGACACAATTTATTTTATTTATTTTTATGTGGTGCTGAGGATAGAATCCAGTGTTTATCATGTGCTAAGTGAGCACTATACTACTGAGCCACAACCCCACCCCAAACTATGATTTATTGAGACTTTTAAATTCCATAAAAAAGAGTTTATCTGGTCCCAGGAGAGCAGAATGGTCCATTTAGTACTGTGTTATACAATATGATGTAAATTTTCTCAATCCTCCTCATAAGTGGAAGATGTTTTGTAGACTTCACACTTCTTCAGCATGCAATCTATATGCCCTCATGTCCTATACTGATGTAAAAAAGTACTAAAAGTGGAAGACAACAGCTTTAAATGTAGCCCACTCACAGAGAATGTGCCTCAATTTCATGATGTAATGGGTTCAATCACTGGCACCACCTATATTCCAATAAAATAGAAGATAGTGAAGACATCGATAAATTTCTTAAGTTATATGATTTGCCCAGACTGAATCAGGAGGATACACACAATTTGAACAGTCCAATATCAATGGATGAAATAGAAGAAGCAATCAAAAGACTACCAACCAAGAAAAGCCCAGGACCAGATGGGTATACAGCGGAGTTATACAAAACCTTTAAAGAAGAATTAATACCAATACTTTTCAAGTTATTTCAGGAAATAAAAAAAGAAGGAGCTCTTCCAAATTCATTCTATAAGGCCAACATCACCCTGATTCCGAAACCAGTCAAAGACACCTCAAAGAAAACTACAGACCAATATATCTAATGAACCTAGATGCAAAAATCCTCAATAAAATTCTGGCGAATCGGATACAAAAACACATCCAAAAAATTGTGCACCATGATCAAGTAGGATTTACCCCTGGGATGCAAGGCTGTTTCAATATAGGGAAATCAATCAATATTATTCACTAAATCAATAGACTTAAAGATAAGAACCATATGATCATCTCGATAGACGCAGAAAAAGCATTCAACAAAGTACAGCATCCCTTTATGTTCAAAACATTAGAAAAACTAGGGATAACAGGAACCTACCTCAACATTGTAAAAGCTATCTATGCTAAGCCTCAGGCTAGCATCATTCTGAATGGGGAAAAATTGAAGCCATTTCCTCTAAAATCTGGAACAAGACAGGGATGACCTCTATCACCACTTCTATTCAATATAGTTCTCGAAACACTGTCCAGAGCAATTAGACAGGCGAAAGAAATTATAGGCATAAAAATAGGAAAAGAAGAACTTAAATTATCACTATTTGCAGACAACATGATTCTATACCTAGAAGACCCAAAAGGGTCTACAAAGAAACTACTAGAACTAATAAATGAATTCAGCAAAGTGGCAGGATATAAAATCAACACGCATAAATCAAAGGCATTTCTGTATATCAGCGACAAAACTTCTGAAACGGAAATGAGGAAAAACACCCATTCACAATATCACCAAAAAATAAAATAAAATACTTGGGAATCAACCTAACAAAAGAGGTGAAAGATTTATACAATGAAAACTACAGAACCCTAAAGAGAGAAATAAAAGAAGATGTTAGAAGATGTAAAAATATACCCTGTTCATGGATAGGCAGAACTAACATCTAACTAACTAACTAACTAACATCAAAATGGTGATATTACCCAAAGTTCTCTATAGGTTTAATGCAATGCCAATCAAAATCCCAACGGCATTTCTTGTAGAAATAGATAAAGCAATCATGAAATTCATATGGAAAAATAAAAGACCCAGAATAGCAAAAGCAACTCTAAGCAGGAAGTGTGAATCAGGCGGTATAGCGATACCAGATTTCAAATTATATTACAGAGCAATAGTAACAAAAACAGCATGGTACTGGTACCACAACAGGCGGGTGGACCAATGGTACAGAATAGAGGACCCAGAGACTAATTCACAAAGTTACAACTATCTTATATTTGATAAAGTGGCTAAAAGCATGCAACGGAGGAAGGACAGCATCTTCAACAAATGGTGCTGGGAAATCTAGAAATCCATATGCAACAAAATGAAACTGAATTCCCTCCTCTCGCCATGCACAAAAGTTAACTCAAAATGGATCAAGAAGCTTGATATCAAATCAGAGGCTCTGCGTCTGATAAAAGAAAAAGTTTGCTCCGGTCTACATATTGTGGGCTCGGGCTCCAAATTCCTTAATAGGACACCCATAGCACAAGAGTTAATAACAAGAATCAACAAATGGGACCTTAGTTAAACTAAAAAGTTTTTTCTCAGCAAGAGAAACAATAAGAGAGGTAAATAGGGAGCCTACATCCTGGGAACAAATTTTTACCCTTCACACCTCAGATAGAGCCCTAATATCCAGAGTATACAAAGAACTCAAAAAAATTAAACAATAAGATAACAAATCACCCAATCAACAAATGGGCCAAGGACCTGAACAGACACTTCTCAGAGGAGGATATATCAACAAGTACATGAAAAAATGCTCACCATCTCTAGCAGTCAGAGAAATGCAAATCAAAACCACCCTAAGATACCATCTCACTCCAGTAAGATTGGCAGCCACTATGAAGTCAAACAACAACAAATGCTGGCAAGGATGTGGAGAAAGGGTACACTTGTACATTGCTGGTGGGACTACAAATTGGTGCGGTGAATTTGAAAAGCAGTATGGAGATTCCTGGGAAAGCTGGGAATGGAACCACCATTTGACCCAGCTATTGCACTTCTCGGACTATTTCCTGAAGACCTTAAAAGAGCGTACTACAGGGATACTGCCACATCGATGTTCATAGCAGCACAATTCACAATAGCTAGACTGTGGAACCAACCCAGATGCCCTTCAATAGATGAATGGATAAAAAAAATGTGGCATTTATACACTATGGAGTATTATGCAGCACAAAAAATTACAAAATCATGGAATTTGCAGGGAAATGAATGGCACTAGAGCAGATTATGCTAAGTGAAGCTAGCCAATCCCTAAGAAACAAATTCCAAATGTCTTCTTTGATATAATGAGAGCAACTAAGAACAGAGCAGTGAGCAAGAGCAGGAGGGAAAGATTAACATTAAACAGAGACATGAGGTGGGAGGGAAAGGGAGAGAAAAGGGAAAATGTATGGAAATGGAAGGAGACCCTCATTGTTATACAAAATTATATATAAGTGGTTGTGAGGGGAATGGCAAAAAAAACAAGGAGAGAAATGAATTACAGTAGACGGGGTAGAAAGAGAAGATGGGAGAGGAGGGGAGGTGGGATAGTAGAGGATAGGAAAGGTAGCAGAATACAACAGTTACTAATATGGCATTATGTAAAAATTTGGATGGTTCAACCTATGGAAATCAAAACAGGATTCATTAATAAACTTAAAAAACTTAACATAATTATTTCAATAGTTGAAGAAAGAGCATTTGACAGAATACAGCATCCATTCATGTTCAAAATGGTAGAAAAAATAGGGATAATATGAATGTAACTGAACATTTTAAAAGCTCTATACCAAAAAATCCAAGACTAGCATGATTCCAAATGGAAAAAAAAATGAAACATTTTTTCTAAAAACTAGAAAAAGACAAGGGTGCCCTCTTTCACCACTTCTATTCAACATATGAATATTGAATTTCTAACCAGAGCAGTATGGAAAAAGAGATTAAAGGGATATGAATATGAATAGAAGAGCTCAGAATATTCCTATTTGCTGACAACAATATTTTATATGTAGAAGACAAAACTACACCACAAAATTTTTAAAACTCATAACCACACTCAGCATAGTAGCAGGATATAGAATTAACACTCATAAATCAATTATGATCCTGTACACAAATTATGCATCAGCTGATGAATCACAATGGATTCAAAACAATTTAAAAAATAAAATAATCAGGAAACAATCTAAGAAGTGAAAGACCTCTATTATGAACATTACCAAACACTAAAGAAAGAAATTGAAGAAGACCGTAGAAGATGGAATATTTCAAATGTTCACGGATTGGCAGAATTAATGTTACCATAATTGACATACTACCAAAATGCTATAGTTTAAATGCAACCCCTATTAAAATGTCAACGATATTTCACAAAGAAATAGAAAAAGCAATCATAAAATTCACTTGGAAAAACAAAAAGCCCAGAATATTCAAAACAATCCTTAGTGAAAATTAGTGAAGGAGACAGCAGACATCACAAGATCTGATCTCAAATTATACTATAGTGCTACAAAAATGGCATGAGATTGGCACCAAAACAGGCAAAATGTCCAATGGAACAGAAAAGACATCACAAAGACAAAAATCACATAATACTGTCTTGTTAATCTAGACAAAGGCACCAACAACATACATTAAAAGAAAAGACAGCCTCTTAAACAAATGGTACTGAGAAAACTGGAAATATTCATGTGGCAGAATCAAATTGAACCCCTACCCCTATCCCTGCACAAAACACAACTCAAAGTACATCAAGGAACTAGGCATTAAACCAGACATCCTGTACCCACTAGAAGAAAATATAGGCCCAACTTTTCATCATCTTGGCTTAGGAACTGACTTCCTCAATAAGACTTCTAAATTGCAACAAATAAAATCAAGAATCAATAAATGGGAAGGATACAAAGTAAAAAGCTTTCTCACAGGAAAGAAAATTATCAAGAACATGAACAGAGAACCTACAAAATGGGAGAAAATCTTTACCACCTGCACCTCAGAACATTAGTCTTCTGGATATATAACGAATTCAAAACAAACCAGCACAGGAGGCTGAAAGAGGAGGAACAAGAGTTCAAATCCAGCTTCAGCAATGGTGAGGCACTGAGCAACTCTATGTCTAAATAAAATTCAAAACAGAGCTGGGTATGGGGCTCAGTGTTAGAAAACTAGCCTTGCAGGTGTAAGACCCTGTGTTTGATCTTCAGCATTACATAAAAATAAATAAATAAATAAATAATAAACAAGTAAATAAGTAAATTGTGTCCATCTACAACAACAAAAAAATAAAAATAAAATAAAATAAAACATAGGGCTGGGGATGTGGCTCAGTGGTTGAATGCCCCCGAGTTGAATCCCCACTACTTGCTCCCATGAAAAAAAAAAATCAAAAACTTACACACACACACACACACACACACACACACACACACACACACAACCCAATATAGTTAATATTCTCTTCTAGTGGTCATAGGATGTGAATAAATGCGCAAAGGATCTGAAACTGGTTGTTCACAGAACAAGAAATACAATTGGTGAGCAAATATATTTTTTCAATGCTCAATATCCAACCAGCAGTGTATGACGGTACCCTTTTTCCGCATCCTCACCAGCATTTGTTGTTGTTTGTCTTCATCATGGCTGCCATTCTTACTGAAGTGAGATAGTATCTTAGGGTAGTTTTAATTTGCCTTTCTATGATTGCTAGAGATGGTGAGCATTTTTTTATATATTTGTTGATTGATTGTATATCCTCTTATGAGAAGTGTCTGTTCAGGTCCTTGGCCCATTTGTTGATTGGGTTATGTGTGTGTGTGTGTGTGTGTGTGTGTGTGTTTGTGTGTGTTTAGCTTTTTGAGTTCTTTGTATACCCTAGAGATTAGAGCTGTATCTGATGTGTAAGGGGTAAAAATTTGTTCCCAGGATGTAGGCTCCCTATTTACCTCACATATTATTTCTCTTGCTGAGAAAAAACTTTTTAGTTTGAATTCATCCCAAATTAATTAATTAATTCTTGGGTTTAACTCTTGTGCTATAGGCATCTTATTAAGGAAGTTGGGGCCTAGCTCCACATGAGGAAGATTAGGGCCTACTTTTTCTTCCATTAGACGCAGAGTCTCTTGTTTAATTCCTAGACCCTTGATGCATTTTGAGTTAACTTTTGTGCATGGTGAGAGATAGGGATTCAATTTCATTTTGTTGCATATGGATTTCCAGTTTTCCCAACACCATTTGTTGAGGATGCTATATTTTCTCCAGTGCATGCTTTTAGCACCTTTGTCTAATATAATGTAGTTGTACTTTTGTGGGTTAGTCTCTGTGTCTTCTATCCTGTACCATTGGTCCACCAGCCTGTTTTGGTGCCAGTACCATGCTGTTTTTGTTACTATTGCTCTGTAGTATAGCTTAAGATCTGGTATAGTGATACCATCTGTTTCACTCTTCCTGCTTAGAATTTCTTTTGCTATTCTGGGTCTCTTATATTTCCAGATGAATTTCATAATTGCTTTTTCTGTTTCTGTGAGGAATGTCATTGGGATTTTGATCAGAATTGCACTGCTGGTGAGATTGTAAATTGGTGCAGCCAATTTGGAAAGCAGTATGGAGATTCCTTGGAAAACTGGGAATGTAGCCACCATTTGACCCAGCTATTCCTCTTCTAGGACTATACCCAAAAGACCTAAAAACAGCATACTACAGGGACTCAGCAACATCAATGATTATAGTAGCACAATTCACAATAACTAGACTGTAGAGCCAACCTAGATGCCCTTCAATGGATGAATGGATAAAAACATGTGGCATATATACACGATGGAATATTACTCAGCACTAAAAAATAATAAGATCATGGCATTTGCAGGGAAAAGGATGGCATTAGAGCAGATTATGCTAAGTGAATTTAGCCAGTCCCCCCAAAACAAATGCCAAATGTCTTCTCTGATATAAGGGAGGTGACTCAAAATGGGGAAGAGAGAAAAAGCATGGGAAGAAGATTACCTATACACAGGGAAGAGGGGTGGGAGGAAAGGGAGGGAGAAAGGGAATTGCACGTATGGTGGAAGGAGAGCCTCATTGTTATACAAACCACATGTATGAAGATGTGAGATAAAAAGGAATAGTGCTACCTTAGATTAAGAAGAGAGAAGTGATGGAAGGGGAGAGGAGAGGTTGGAAAGATAGGAAGGATAGTAGAATGGAATAGACATTGTTATTATTGGTGTATATATGTGAATGCATGATCAATGTGAATCTACAACCTGTATACTCAGAAAAATGAGATATTGTATCTCATGTGGTTCAAATGTATGATATGTCAAGGTCATTGTACTGTCATGTGTAACTAACTGAAACAAATAAAAATAAAAAACCGAATTGTAGTGCAAAATAGTACATGTAAAATGGCATAAATTGATATAAACATACTTTATATTCAGAGGTAAAATTGTGCTTTATATTTGTAATAAGGATTTTAGTGCATTCCACTGTTATTGTGCACTTAAAAAATTATACAATCAATAAAAAGTAGAAACAAACACAAAAATGCTAAATTTCTCTAGAAATTAGAAAATTCAAATTAACATTACAATGATATTCCATTCTTGGTCCAGTCAAAATAGGAATTATCAAGAATACAAGTAACAATAAATGCTGGAGAGAATGTGAGAAAAAGTTACACTCATACTTTGCTAGTGAGACTGCAAATTGGTGCAAGTACTCTGGAAAACAGTATGGAGATTCCTCTGAGAATGTGGAATGGAAAAACCATTCAACCAGGTATCACCCCAGTTGAATCTTGATTTTATTTGTTGCAATTTATAAGTCTTGTTGAGGAAATCAGTTCCTAAGTTGACATGATGGAGAGTTGGGCATATATATATATATATATATATATATATATATATATATATATATATCTCCAAGGGACTTTAAATCAATTAAATCAATATACTACAGTGACACAGCCACATCAATGTCTACAGCAGCCCAATTCACAATAGTTAAGCTAAGAAAACAACCTAGGTGAGCTTCAACAGATGAAAGGTTAGAGAAAATGGGGTACATATACACAATGGAGTATTTCTTATCCATAAAGAAGAATGAAATTTATGGCACTTGCTGGTAAATGGATGGAACTTGAGACTATTATACTTAGTGAAATAAGCCAATACCAAAAAAACCAAAGGCCAAAAGTTCTCTCTGATCCTAAATAGAATCAGATGTAGCCCATGTATGTAAAAAATACACTCTACTGTCATACATATTTAAAAAATAAAATAAAACCTGGTGCTGAAAAAAAATTAAAAATAAGAACAGCGATAAAAAGCTTTAACCTAACACACACGTTTAGTAATGGAAAGAGATGGCTAAAATTCAATGGTCTGGACACACTAAATCAAGACTAGAAATAAATGAAGAAACTCTTACAGAATTATGCGAGTTTGAGATCTTCATTTTTGCAGGTTCTCAGCCTAAGTATCTCCCATATATTTGCAGACACCATATTATTGACAAGTATGGAGGAACCACCACAGAAAATGCATTCCAGATACTCTACTGCCTATATCACTATTTCACTAACATGACTCCACTCTCACAACACTGACAAAGAAAATTGTTACTTAACAGTGCAAGCTATCACCATTCAGGAGTCACAGATAAGACATAGGAAACTACAATAGAGACACCATTTGGAAAATAATTCAATATCACACATTTAATCAATAGCGTAAGACACATCATCCAGGGAAACTGTTTCCTAAGCAGACACTCAAATAAATGTGGAAAAGATATATATCCTTGAAGATGTACAAATTTCAATATATAAATATAAGAAAGATGAAAAGCAAAATAGCATGACTGTTTTATAGTTAATTACCCTAGAAACTATTTCCAAAGATAATGCAATATAAAATATGCCTGAATAAAATTCAAAAAAATGTTAAAATAGTGAATTATTTCAAAGATGAAGCAAAGAAAAACTGAGTAGATTAAGGAAAACAATGCAGGGCATGAAAAAACAATTCAATACAGATTCTGAAAAAGAATCAATTAGAAATATTGAAAATAAAGAGCTCAATACCTCAAATAAATATATCCAGTTGAAGTTAGACCCATAGACTAGATCAAGTGAAAGAAAAAAATACCAGAGCTTGAAGTTGATGATGAAATATCACATTCAGACAATATCAACAACAATCAAAATAACTGTAAACAAATTACAAAACCACTAGACACAATTCATAGACTACTTTTATGAATCACTGGTACACATAATGGAGAAGAGGTACAGGCTACAGGCAATGAAAGCTTTCTATAATAATGGCCAAAGCAAATATAAACATATCAGAAAAATATTAAATTTCTGAGTAGAAATTTTAAGGCCCAGGAAATGGTATATTTCAAACCCCAAATAAAAATGTTAAAAAAGAAACAAAGACAATAATTGTAAAATGGATGGAAAGGGTGGTCATCATGTTAAGGTGAAAAAATCAGAAACAAAACCCCAATTATCACATTCTCTCCCTAACATGTGGAATCTGGGAAGAAAATAAGAATGACTAGAAAATGATGGAGGGAACATTAAGGAAGAGGGAAGGTAACCGGGGATGAAAAAGAGAGTAGAGGGGAAAATGGAAGTAAGGAGAGTGGTCCGGATTCAAGTATTGTATATGTGTGTATAGAAATATCACTGTGAAATTCACTAATGTAGGCACTCAATAGGAGCTGATATTAACAGTTGACAAGAACACCTGGTTTTATAACAAGTCCAATCTGCTATCATGTGACCATATACAAAACAGAATGTATAATTTAAAAATATTCTTACTTCTGCAAAGACATAAAATTTCAGGGCCAAAATTTATGTAAAATTTCTTCAGACAATATCATTTAGATGATAAATTTCTTATAGTTAATTATTAAGATATCCTGGATTCTATATGAGCAAGAAAGATATAAAAAATATGAATGGAATTTGAACATTTATTTTTTTCCACTCTTCTTTTGTGATCAAACATTCTTACTCTTATTTACACAGAGCATGAACACCAAAAGTAACTCATTTTTTAAAGTCTTACCTGGATTGAAATTTACTGATGTTCTAGATTGTGCTTTCATGTATTGAAGTATTAAATTCCTGTTTCTATATTTGAAAAAAGCAATAAAATTGGTATTTTAACACTCATATGAAAACACTGACCAAATATAATTCAATACTTTATAATGTTTTAGATCTAGTATCAGAACTTTTTCATATGCTCTCCTAATCTGTATGCCCTATAAACATTTTGTTAACTTGAAAATTATTTGTACAATGTTTGTTTTTTTCTGTTTTGTGAGATGGTATTTCATGATGATGGTCATGCTGATCTTAAATACCTGGGCTCAAGCAATTGTCCTGCCCCAGGCTCTTAAGTAGCTGGGGTAATTGCATGTGTCACTGCACTGATAGCTTGAAGTGAAAGAAGAAAAAAGGTGAAATGATCATTAATTGAGAACAGGAGAGGTAAATATATTAACTAGTGTAGCTTAAACTCAGAAAATGCCCCGTCTCTGTAAAAAACAGTTTTCTGTTCTTGCACAACTTCTTTCTCTTAGGCTTAAGGCCTTTGAAAAAATAAGGGTTGTATCACTTTACTTCACCAGGTTGTTATGGAGATTTACTAAGATAATATTGAAACATGTTAAGCAAAATAGTAAAATAATGGCATACTTAACTACTTACAATCTCAGCTAGAATTAATGTGCATTTTTCATAGGTTCTAATATTCAAAAGTTAAAATTATTTTAAAAAATGCTTGAGTCCTAATTCTCATGACCAATTGGGCTCTTTTTTGTGCTTTAAAACTCAAAGCAAATCAACAATTAATTTATAAGTATTTATAAATGTCTCCTTAAATTAGAGAATATAATCATCCCCTTCTGTGAGACTAATCAATAATAACAAAGGTAAGAAATTAACAAATGCCAAAAACTTGGACTACTACTATTTCTTCTCTACCTAGTTGAACAGAATCAGCAGATAAGTGTAGCTACATTTCCATGTTGATCTCCAACTGACTTGGAACACAAAATTTTCTTTAACACAATGGATACTGAGGAGTCATGATGGGGCTTAGCTCTCTTAGATTCAATGAATCTGCTTAATCTATTCCTTTTGAGGCAGACCTTAATAAATGATGAAAACTTTCGGCAGCGATTCTAACAGCTTGGAAATTTCCATTACTTGGGAAAACTACTAGAAGTGCCAATCTAAATCGGCACTCACCATGGAAAACAGTGATGCGGAACCCCTGCAGTCAAAGAAAATCTATTTCAAGGGATGGAAGGATTTGGGGCACAGATCTGTTAGCCAAGATGACAGAAAACTCTGATCTCTTCCAGAGATTACTTGAAGCTTTACTTGAAGCTTTCTAATAGATTTGAATGATTTTAATTTTATGACAGAAAAGACAAAGTCCTAAAAGGATAATGCACCAGAAAGGGCAAGGCTAATATGGGGATTCCACGTAAGGTTCCTAAAAGGGGGACAGGGTCAGAGTGCTTAGTATTTGTTGGCCAAAGCTAGAGGCCAAGCTGTCAAAGCAGAGTGCTTCTGCTTGGAAACAACTGTTGAATAAAAAAGCATGAGTGCATGAGAACTAAAAAGAGTGTTGAGTCTAAGTGTGGGTTATTATGAAGACTCAGGGATTGGATAAGTCAGGATATTTTGAAATAAAAGCTCTTCACTACCAGACTGCAGGGCCAGGTCTGGCAGAAACACCACAGCAACAGAACTGACAGAGACAAAGGAACAATTTAAAAATCTATTTTTCCCCTCCATCTGACTACAGAATTATCTTCCTTACACTTCAAGGATATCATTAGGTCCTTGATAAATTAAAGGGGGATGGTAGAATAGCTAACTTCAGCTAAACAGGGAATTTCAAGACTCAAATAGCAAACTATAAAATCATAGGTGTGATACTATCTGTCCCTATGAGGCGGGGTTATGCTTGAAATGAATTGGATAATGCTGGAAACCCTAAGGATAAAGGTTTACAAAGTCCTAAGATATTAGCTAGTGGTATATCTCAGTGGTAGGAAAATTTCCCAGCATGCATGAGAAGAAAGAGAAAGGAGAGGGGAAGAGAGAGGAGAGAACAAACCTTGAAGGTGACTCATGCACACATCACTACTTATTTTTTTTTAAATAACTAATCCATTTTAATTATGTATATATGACTGTAGAGTGCAATTTGATTCATTGGACACAACTGCAACAACTTTCATTTCTGATTTTACAGGATGTACCATTGCATCATATATGCAGTCATACCTATACCAAGGTAATAATGTCTATCTCACTCCACCATCTTTCTTGCCTCCATTACCCCTCCATCCTTCTCTTTGCCCAATCAAAGTATCATCACTGCTTCTTGGCTAGACTTTGAAGGGTTTCTGACTAAAGAACTGTCCTAACTCACTACGGTTCCATACATAGTAATGCTATAAAATCTCACCTCATATATAAGATGCAACAGCTGTAACTATTGTGGATATACATCTAATGTTGATTAGTATTGCAATGTAAATACTTACGCAGTATTCCCACTAGCAATGGCATAAGACAAGGCAATCTCTCCACAATTATCTGAAGCAGACACATTAACACCACTTTGAAGAAGCAGCTCAGCTATGTGTGTTGATTTATGTTGCACAGCCAACATGAGGGCTGTTCTAAAATAAGAGAGATAACTTCAAATTTAGGTATTTTAATAAGTTTGTTTAAAAAGCCATTGTAATACATTTTACCAATTTGACATCTAGCTTTACATACACTAACAGACATATACATCTTGGAAGATCAAATCTTTATCTTTCTAAATCATTTGTAAGTCTAAAAGGAAAACAAACACATAAAAAAAATCACGTGTCCCAAAAGGGGAGAGTTACAATCTTAAAATCCTTCAATGAACATTAATTATGATGAGGTCATTCATCTGGAGTTAGCAAAGATTTCAATGAATAAAGCTCCATTTCTTTCTTAGAGTGATGTAATATATTGTAACTCACAGTCAGCCAAAGGTCAAGGAGTAAAAAAGGTATTTGCAGGTATAACATAATAACAGTAGCACTGGTGATAATAATAATAATTGTTGCTTCAGTCATTCACTCTGAGAAGCATTTGCCAGGCATTGAAATCAATGCTACATGCATAATCTTGCAACCAGATTTCAAGCATACGTTACACTCTTTTTCATTATAAATGTTCAGGATTTGTTAAGACTAATTAGACGTCACTTAGGAAAAATCTGAAATCAATATTCTACAAATTAAGTAATTTAAAGAAAATAGTCATATAAAGGAAAAATAATTCTCAATGTCTATCTATACTCAACACAGCATTTCCAAAAGAAAACTATACCAGGAGAAGATGAGATATTGCAGAAAATTTAAAAAGTTCAATACTGAATAAAAGCACAAACTAAAGTCTATATTTTACAAAACTAACATGAAAACTCTAGCTAACACAAGATTATGTGATCAACAAAATCAAATAGTAATCATCAGCCAATAATTATAAGAGCATGTGAATCATACTACATACTCTTATTTGTGTTGCTCAGTTTGAATAATTGCTTTTCTCTTTAATTTTAGTTTATGTTCATAAATTTCACTCTATTCCAATGATTATTTCATTCCCATTAATTTAATATTTTTAACTTGAATGATTTTACTACAATATTAACCTTTTACCAAAAAATATAAAGTACTATACCTTCCCTTATCATCAACTTCATGTATGTTTGCTTTGTTCTTAATAAAAAATTCTACCATCATCTTTCTGTTTTTCTTTATGGCGAGTAAAAGTGGTGTTTGGCCACTCTGAAAAACAACAAATATAGTTTATTCAAAAAATTACTACTTTTCAACTGAAGTTAACCTTACAAAATACTATATGAACATAAGCATATAATAATAATGTAAATTAAGAGTAGCCACTCTCTTCTCTTCCCATTCTGCTTCCATATGTGCTGCTCTTTCATTTTGAGATGCCTCTCTTCTGCCTAGAGTGGCCACATGAACTCCAGCATTTCTAAAACTGCTTCATACATTTACTGTTTCCATGGATCTTTGCCGCTGTCAAGCATTCATCCTGGCATCTTGGAGTTATGTAACATGAACCCTCCTCAACCAAGAGCATCTTTAGGACATAAAATGTATTTTATATCCCAATAGACCCATTCCCTAATACATATTAGTAAAGAATATAAGTATTATATTTCACTAACAAGCCAAATTCTCAACTCACTAGTAGGGTGTATAAATCATATTCTGAAGATCATCTACTTTTCCAGTAATACCAAGCCTCATAGAAAAGATTCCTTGTTTTACTGTTAAGAGAAAATTTACTGTGAATTGTATGTCCAGTAGTACAGAAATAGCTTTTCCATTGCTTAACACCTACTTGACACTGATTTTTTATTGGAGATATTCACATGTGAACAATTGAAATTACAGGAATATATTTCTGAGAGCTTTCCAGCAACATGGAAGTTTTCTCCATGTTATACAAGTCCACTTGATTCTTTTTTATTTATGAAATTAGAATCCCAGATTCCAATGTAAGAAATTTCTGCTTAAAATTGATAGAGTCTGAGTAAACTATGTTGCTTTTTCATAATTGTTCCTATGTCTTCTCTTATTATAAGTTGAAAGATATTTATCTTACATGTCAGAAAGTTCAATACAAAAATATATTATTTTATGCAATTGGAGAAAAGTTTTCCAACTAATCCACTGAGAAGGATTAACAAAGAGAAATAACCAACTCAAAAAAAATTAACACAGAGCTGGGATTATGGCTCAGTGGTAGAGCACTCACCTAGCACATGTGAGGCCCTGGGTTTGATCCTCAGCAGCACATAAAATAAATAAAATCAATGTATTGTGTCCAATAAGAATTAAAATATAAATATTTTTAAAAACTCCAAACAAACAAAAAAACCACCCAGTCAATAACTGAGCAAAAGAACTAAACAGAAATTTCTCAAAAGAAACACAAATGTCCCAACTATATATAAAAAAGTCTTCTACATCTCTAGCAATTATGTTAATGCAAATAAAAACTACACTAAAACTTTATCTTACTCCAGCCACAATGGTAATTATCAAGAACACAAACAGTAATATATACTGGTAAGAATGTGGGGCTGGGGATGTGGCTCAAGTGGTAGCATGCTCGCCAGGCATGCGTGTGGCCCGGGTTCGATCCCCAGGACCACAGACAAAGGTGTTGTGTCCGCTGAAAACGAAAAAATTAATAATAATAAATATTCATTCTCTCTCTCTCTCTCTCTCTCTCTCTCTCTCTCTCTCTCTCTCTCTCTCTCTCTCTCTCTCTCTCTCTCTCTCTCTCTCTCTCTCTCCCTGGTTAAAAAAAAAAAACAATGTGGGGGTAAGGGACACGTTTACACTGTTGGTGGGACTACATACTAATACAACCACCCTGGAAAACAGTTTGGAGATTTCCCAAAATCTAAAAAGGGAACCACAACATGAAACAGCTATCCTATGACTCAGTATTTTCCCAAAATTAGTAAAACAAAATTTTACGTGTAACTGTATATAAATACAGTCACATGTGTGTTTACAGTAGCACAATTCACAACAGGTAAATTATAAAATTAACCCAAATACCTGTGAATGGATGAAAGGATTAAGAAATTCTGGTGCACATACATACAATGGAGTATTACTCAGCCATAAAAATACATTATGTCATTTGTTGGTAAATGAGTTGGCATCCAAGAATATCATGCTAAGTGAAATAAGTCAAAAAAGAAACTCAAAGGTAAAATGTTTCATATGTGGAAGCTGGAGTTAATTAAAGAAAAAGAAATGAAGAACAGAATATCAAAAGATGTAAAGAAGATCATTAGTGTAGAAAAAGAAGATTGAGAGGCACAGAGATAATGAAAAAGGGAAGGCAATGAAGAAGGAAATCTTTAAAATTCGTGTTATATGCATATATAAATATACCACAGGTAATTGCACCCTTATGTATAAGTAAAAAGAATCAACCAAATATAAATAAATAGACAGGTGAAAGGAGGTCCAGGAGAATAGGAGGGGGAGAATGGAGGAGGAGGGGTAGACAGATGGAAAAGAGGGAATCAATGACTCAACTGGAATTCCATGCATGTAAGATTTGGGGGGAATTAATTCAACTACTATGTAAAACTATAACTCATTGAAAATGTATTCTCACTTGTAACGACAATCCTGGTAACATAATGCTTGGTTATTTTCCAAAATTCTTTTTATTCTCATCCACTTTAATTGCTACTTAAAGTTACTTATAATTTTAGGCAAAATTTAATTCAGAAATTTTGTGTATCATCAAGATTTATACTGATCTACACAGAGTACTTGTAGCATCATGAAAGGCACTAAACATTTGCATTTTTAAGGAACAAAGCGGAAGACTGATACATAGTACAGCTGGCAAGATCCATGAGTTATCTACTTCTAGTAATAATTTATATATTCTAGCAATGAGTGACCTAATCAGCCTTTCAAAAATTCCAGTGGAAACATTATTTTTATAGTATATATAGAGAAAACTATTTAACTTCCAAATTCTAAATTCAAACAATTAATCCCATATGAAAGAGATTCATAATATATTATGTAGTCCATATTCTTGTATATCAGTAGAAAACACCATGAAATCTTTATCACACTATATTAAAAAAGAGGAGTTGTAACCTCATTTATAGAGGCAAAGTAGGTGATTGGAGTAAGTGCTGCAGTTGCCAGAAGCAAACTGAAGAACATGTGTGCCCAGCATGTGGGAGGCAAACCCTGCACACCACACCACACAGTACTATGGCTCAAGGGGACCGCATCATGTTCCTTCACAGAAGCTTGAAGTTCAGATTTCTGCATGAGTCTCTTGAATTCTAAGTGTGGATTCAACTGATGGAGGCAAACTAAATACACACATGAGCTACAAAAGGAGGAGGAAGAATACGAGGAGAACTTCCAACATTTGCTAGTATTTTAATAAAAAGAAAATTTGTTTATGATCAGTATTTTTTAACATGCATTACTGTTAATTTTAAGAAAAATTTTAAATATTTTGAAAATAATAGTGATTGATGTATATACCGTGTTTTTGGCTTCAATATCTGCGTTGAATAAAAGCAGTTTTGTTGCTATTAATGTGTTCCTATAAAAGATAACATAGTGGAGTGGAGTTTCACCCTTGTTGTTGTGAACATTTGGATTGGCACCATGTTCTAGAAGAATAATTGCACATTCCTCTTCCTCATATTGTAGGGCCTGTTGGTTTTAACCAAGAAATAGATTGTTAATTTTGGAAATCCAAGAAAAATATTTCACGTTTTACTCATTAGTTATAACTAAATGGCATTAACCAATTTTTCTTCTAAGCATTTCATCAAATTCATTTCCTGCAAAACCACTGGTATATCTACCTTCATCAATGGTGTGTTGCCATCACTGTCACACAAATTGACATTACATTTCCTCTTCACTAGAAGAGCCACCGCTGCTGGTCTGCCATAGGCACAGGCATAATGTAGAGGGGTTCTGTGCAAGTAAGAAGCTTTATTAGGAATTCATAAGGTACCTTTTAAAATATACAACTATTTATGCAATTATAAACAATAAGTAGCTCATAATTCCTCTATTTTCTTATGAAGAAGGTACAATATTTAGTAGCTGTCATTACTTATTTTATTAATGAATGATTAGCCTATGCCACTGACATTTTCTTCTTATTTCTTGTTTCTGATACTACTGGGGATTGTACCCTGGGTTACTCAACTAATGAGTCATATCCTAAGCACATTTTTATTATATAAACAATTTTGATGCAGGGTCTCACTAAATTGCCCACTGTGGTCTTAAACTTCCAATTCTCTTGCCTCAGCATCCTAAGTCACTGGAATCATGGGTATGTGCGACTGTGACTGGTTCCATTGATTTTACTTATTTTTGTTTGCTTTGTTTTCATATTGCTGGGGATAGAACCCAGGCCTGAAGCATTCTAGGTAAGGAGGGGCTCTTCCACAGAACCACATCCCCAGAGCAGAGCAGCCCACTTGCCTAGAAAGAAGATGGACTTGATATTTAGCTCATCTTCAGTATGAATTCTACTTTAGACTCTGTGATGTACTAGTTATCCCACAGTCTTACTCTCCCTCAAATTCCTAAAAAAGTAAGGATTAAAATGAGTATCTCCCTGAATACTACCAGGATGCTTAATGGAGAATCTATGTAAAACATCTGAAGGTTTTGTAGCACCAGCAACAGCTCCATAATTGGTAGCTATTGTAATCAATATTATTGCTTTTTATCAACTAAGAGTATTTCAACTAATAAGTTAGTAGTATTGTAGTGATTTTTAAAAATATATTTTTAAAACTATGTATTTCAATGAGTCTAAGATGATTTTTTTTTCTTATCATTTTAACAACATTGACAATGGAATCCCACTAATAATTTGGGCTGCATTACAACTATAATTGGCAGCATTTAATTTTTTCTTCATAAACAAAATAAAGAACCATCATAATTAATGGTGCCTTACCTTAAGTGAAATGTGAGACAAACAATAGATTTAAGGCAGTTCTCATGACATGGATGGCATTTAAATTCAGTTTAAATATGTATGATAGGTAAAGTAGGCTGAATAATAACAGTAAAAGGCCAAACCGAAAGCAAACTTAATGCCAAAGGAAAAAGAACCCAAATGAATTAGTATGGTTAAATTAATTCAGTATTTATATATATGGGATTTATATATGAATCAGGTATTTTCAATGTTCAGTATTTAATACTGTCTTAATTTTTCACAAGGGACGTTTACAATTTCTTACCTCCATGAATGCATGATTGAAAAGGAGGAAGAACTGTTTCATTTGAAATTGAGTCCTATCACGTCAGTTTTAATTAACTGGTCACACCTAGAAAGTTTTTATGTAAGAGTTCTCTGAGATAGTAGAATATGTCAAATACAAAATAAGTAGCTGTGCAGTTCTTGCGCATTAAAAACGTATTCATTTTATGAGTACAAATGAATAGAATTAAAGAATAATTCTTTAATGCTTTACTTTATAAAAGTTCCACTTAAAAATACTAAAGTTGAGAAGTTTAGTATTTTTATGTGAAACTTTTATAAAGTAAAGCAATATTTTTCAGGAGTAATAATCTTTTATACTTGCTCTCTTCTATTCTCACCAAAACAAAATTATTAACCTATAATTGCATATGTAAAATAAAATATACATATATAAGAAATGTATGTATAGTAATATCTACAATAGATGAAATGCACTATAGGACATCTATATAGAAATGTACTAGAAAAAAAACATAAATGCTTTCTTCATGTTGGCAAAGGCATTCTAAGAAATAATGAATTTGAAAGAAGACTTCTTTTTTTCCTACCTCTCTTTTTAAAATTTATTATGTTGATGACGATGACAATGTTATTGTTGTTGTTTTGCTGGGGATTACACCCTTACCCTTTGCTTTGACATGCAAGAAGTGCTCTAACATTGAGCTACATTTCCAACTTGGAATTCTAATTTAATCAGATAAAATACTCTAATTTTACAGATGCTCAAGTGAAAGTGACATATGAACATAGGAAAAAAATATTCATGTCCTTGGCAATAGAAGGAATTTAAGTCTAACAAATGAAATAAATTTCGCAGCTACAATATTTTGAAGATGAAGAGTAGTGGTATTGGGCTGTTGATTATGGCTTGAGCTGTTTATTGCTCCTCAAACAGATGATTTAATGATAACTGCTGTGCCACATTTATAACTGTGCATGCCACTACCTACCAATTCCATTTTACTCTCCCTTCTGGATATTTGAGTATTCTTTTTATCCTGTTCCAGTCACTAATCTTTTGGCTATTGGCAAACAAGTAATTTGTGAAAGTTAATAATGTATTTTGATACACAGAATGGCAAGTCTTTGTTCATTGCAAACATTTTCTTAGTGTCATCATGACCCTAAATGACTGCGTGTGGAACTAAAAAATGTACAGATATTTTTATTTGTTTTTTTGTGAAATTGATAACCACAGAGAGAGCTCACATTTGGGGTCAGTGAGTATTCTAATGCACAAACCACAAGCAGGGCCTACCTTTGATACTCTTAGTCGCTTCAGAACAGAGTAGGGCAAGCTACAGTAGGGCAGCAGCAGGCAGCACTGTACAGACTAGGCACCCTTTGTGTGCTACTCCCTTGGCCCTGGTGACTGAGAGCTTGCACTGCCTGGATGCTCTCAACCAATGCTCTACTCTTCATGCTTGTACAGATACACAGTAATGGATAACTACAGGAAAGGGTACTGGAACAGTGGAATCAGCAATTTTGGAATTTTGTGCGAGAAGCTTTTGGCATATGCTTTTTTACTTTAGTCTAAAGTGATAACAAAATTGAAAAAGCATGCTGTGTTTGGTGTTTTGGATAGTGTGAAAGCTGCCAGTGAACTCTAGTGTCCTCTGTGGAAAGGTAGTTAAAGGTAGTTAACTTCACTAACTGAAGTTAATGAAGTATTTCCAGAAAATTCAGGGATTGTCAACACTGTTGTTATGAAAATGGTTGGATGATTAAGATGACACCAAGTTATCCTAAGAATTTCATAAATTAGTGAGTGAAGGATGTGAGAAATAAGTAAAATCTTATTTTTAGAGGTGGAAGACACACCCCTAAATATACTAGTGTGAAGGAATTTTAAAAATATAAAAAAGAAGAAAGAACATGGAGCCATCTTCCCAATTCAGAGTTCTTGTGAGGCTCTTGGGACACAAGAGGTAATAGATTACATCTGAAAAATTTTCAATGCTTTTTAAAATGTGTACATTAAATCTGTTTTGTGTATTTATTTTAAAAAAAAATCAGTGACCTTATAGGGAAATTTTAAGTGTCTGGGAAACCAGTTAAAAATTTGGTTTTGTTTAGCTGCCCATTAGAAGTCCTGGTTACTGAACTTCCAAGGTGTGCAGGTCCTGGATATTGAGGACTCCACAGAATATTAAAGTCAAACATTCTGGTGAAAGGAGAACTGGTATCCTTTCTGCTCTGCTCCCATTGGCACAGCCTGGATGGTGCAGGCTTCAATTCCATCAGCCCATTGGTCCCTTACCCCTCAGTCCCTGGCCTCCCAGACCCTATTACCTATCTTTATGATCGGTGCCATCAACATTACATCCACGTCCCAGATAACGCTTAATTCTTCCCAGTTCACAATTTCTGGCAGCCTGGTGGATCTTCCCAAGAGGGGTATATCCAAAAAACTTGATTCCCAGGCTTATATAAACAAACTTTCTCCAGGCTCTAGCCATCCTAAAGACAATTAGGTAACAACCTCTGTCGAGTGGCCTACCAAAGCAGGTCTGCCACTACCTATATGCCAACCAACTGACAAAATAGTCGTTGCTAGGTGACACTGATAAACACAAATGCACATTCCACAATCTGCATGGCCCTAGGTGATTGGCTCCTGGAAGGTCTGCCCCCTTTATGTGATCAGCGCCTGGCTATTCTGTACAGACCCCACCAAGAACCAGGTGGGACTGCTCCGAGACCCCCCAAGACCCATACAGTGAGAGAGATGCCCCACCAGAATCAGGTGGGCCTCAATGACGGGCAGGTGAGAACCCCCCACACCCAGACCTGGGTGGGCAAGACTCATCCTCTCTGCCATTGCGCAGCTGCCTATGTCCACAGCAGGAAACAAATACTGCACTCTTCCTATTACTTTATTCAGTAAATGGCAGAAAAGGAGATCCCTGACTTAAGATGTCCATGAAAAAAATCTGGAAAAATTCAGGAATGCATTTAATTTAAAGCAACAGATTAGAAGAAAACAACAGAATAACTGCGCCAAAAGCAATTTTAGTGTCGCTCTGCTGCATCATCCACTCCCTGACATAGCTCTGCTCAACACAAAGAAGGAGTAAGCAGCCCACCAGTTCCACTCAAAAGCAAAAGGAGAATAGTGTAACAACCATCACCCTAGGCTTTAAAGTGTAGTACCAAAATGTCCTGATTCGGTTTCTCCCGACCCAGATTACTGAGCAGAGAAGAAGAGATGAGCTATTTGGAGATGACCTGGAACAAAGAAGTAGTGCAACACATGGATCAACTTGCAGCCGAAGAAATCATGGTCCCCAGTGGCTACTGTGCCCAGAACCCCCACAACCTCTGCACTGTCTCCTTCTGTAAACAACTCTAGCCTTCATTTCTGGCATTCCCTCAGGGTTTGCCATTACATACTTCAGGTGCTTGCTCCAAACAGACTGCAGTAGTTTTTGCCACTGAGGAAACCAAAAGCCACAGAGGAACCCTGCATCTTTCCCTACTACAAAAAGCCTCAAAGGTGTTTGCATTCAGTCTCCAAGCACCTGTACCACTACCTCTAGATTCTGCCTACCCAAGGTAACCTCAGCTAGAGTTGCCACAAATCCATACTCCATAGGTCACCAAACAGCCTTTTCCTGTGCAAGAGAACACGAAGGCTGCAGCCCATACTGGAGGCACAATCCCATGTGATGGGTGTACACCTGCAGCCATATCCATGCACACTGCCAGATGTTGGACTGGCAGTTGCACATGCACAATACCACTTCCAACACCAGTCACGAGCCACTGCTCGCCATATTTAGCAGCCTCTGAAGTTACGTACACATGTGTCACCAGCTCTGTTTCATGGTGTTATTAACATATGTAAGAACCCAGAGTCCCATTAACCATCCTCACCACCATGTAGCTTTGCCTGCAGAGAGTTGTTCTGTGCCACGGCACACGTTTCTCCTCAGTTCCACTCACAAAAAAATAGTGCATGTTTACAGCCATCCTCAACACCTCCATGTCCCTGCCACCATACTTCAATTCACAGGTGAGGTTTCTAGCTTTATGCATCCATGATTAGGCCCCAGATCTGTAGATACACAGCAGCCAGGCAAAGCTCTACTTCTGGTCCTTCCCTGAAGCCCTATGTGTCTACAATCAGATCTGATCTTACAGTCCTGTGCTTTAACAAACTAGGTCCCACGTCATAGACACTCTTTGCCAGCCCTGGTTTCTGTCCTTGGTCCTAGCTTTTCCTTACTACTTCTCTGCCCACAGGAAGCCTGTCTACCTTGCACATGCCTGCAGCTGATACTGCACCAAAGTGTGCACACTGCCTGGCCCATATGTCTTTCACCTTCTCTGCATGAATATAGAGGAACTATCTATGACCCAGCTTGTCCTCATAGCAACTCTAGATTTCCCATAGCTCTAGCCACCAATGACCATGAAGGTTTTCATGTTACCAACAGTTGTGCCTTCTAAAAGAGAAGCAATGCATCCTTCAACCTCAGATAACAAAGATGTTGCTCCATTGCCACTAGACCAGTGCTATACTAGGTCAGCATGTCCTCTCATACTGCTCTGAAGGAAAAAGCTTTCCCATCCTCAAATAAGTCCTTAAGTCTGGAAGAAGTAATGGTTTCTTCAAATGTGCATGCACCTTTTCAAGCTACTAGGGTCAAGAAGAATCAGAGAAACGTGGTAACACAAGGAACACAAAAAGTCTTCATTAAATGAATGGTCCAACAAAATTAGAGACCTTGATATAATGAAAATGGGAGAACTACATAACAGTTGGGTTAAAACAAAATCAGTTCAATGAAGAAAGTTTATACCAGGAGCCAACCCATGACACCCACCCTGATTCAGGCACAGATGACTTCCTATTCCTCTTAGAATAAAGTTCAAAATACTCACCATGGTCCACAGTCCCCATGACCAGGCAATGATCTCCGTAATCTTTTTGTACCCTCCCTTGATCTTGCTCCCTCTCCTCAGGGCCTGTGGCATTATTTCCTATCCCTGCACTTAATCCAATGCCTCTGGTAGCACCTTGCTCCCACTTTTCCTGCCATCACAGGATAATGAAGCCCTCACTCAGAAGCAATCCAGACTTGGAACCAAGAACACTGAATGCCTAGTTTGTGTCCTTTACAGAGCCTTCTTTATTGTATTTATAGTACTTAGTTTGTTTTACCCCTAAATATTAACTGAAATGAAGGAGATCAGACATACTATCTTGGACACTGTTCTAACCTACATAACTGACTTGCACTTTATCTTCCAGGACTCAGTCAAATTTGCAAAATGAGTGAATAGATGCATGGAGACACTCATGAACTCTGCTTCTCTAGGCTTTCGGGTCAGGACCTCCACATATGGCCCACATCACCCAGTATCCCTCAATCTCCCTTGATAAGCTTTTTCATTGGCAAAAATAATTTTGGCAAGTCATTTCTTTAAAGAGATAAGCACCATACTCAGGTTCTCATACATGCTAAAGCACTCTACCACTAAGCCATATACCCAACACCTGGGTCAATGCTTTTAAACAAAACAAGATTCCTATAAAATGGTCTAGTGTTGGGGGGGGTGGTTGAGGTGACAATTGGAGGGAGCCATATATGGAACACAGAGTTTTTGTGGCAGATGCAAGGCCTTGTGAGGACCACACTGCATACTCTTTGCACTGCTGAGGTTTGGGGAAACCTTTCTGTACCATGCCCACCCAAAAAGAAAAACTTGCCAGCCTAGATTCTTCAGAACTAAATGGCAAACATTAATCAGATAGACTGAACAGACATCTATGGACTATTTAATCCATCAACAATAAATTCATTTGCTTCTCCATGAAACAATGACCATTCTTTGAAATAGTTCATATTGTCAGGTGTGGTGGAGCACACCTGTAATCCCAGCAGCTCAGGAATCTAAGACAGAAGGATTGCAAGTTCAAAGCCAGCCTCAGCAAACAAAAGGTGCTAAGCAATTCAGTGACATCCTGTATCTAAATAAGGCTGGGGATGTGGATCAATTGTCAAGTGCCTCTGAGTTGAATCCCTTGAACCAAAAAAAGTCATATTTTCGAGTACAAGGTAAATACAAGAAATAGAGATAACTTCTTGCACCCTATAAGATCATAAATGAAAGAAATAAGAAGTTAATGACAAGAAACAAACCTTTTAATGCCTGGAGGTTAAAATATACAACTCTGGATTAGGATTGGATAACAGATACAATCAGGGGATAAAAAATTTCAGAAATAAATGGGAACAGGGATAATTTGACAATATTAATTCTGCATAAGATAGGCAGAATTAGGGCCTGGGAGATCTAATACATCAAAATTCATTGGGTTATTAACACCCATAAATAATTTATGTACCTATATACCAATGGCAAATGAACTGAAAAAGAAATTAGAAAAATATCCCATTCAAAATAGCCTCAGAAAACAATATAATACTTTGAAATATATATAAGAAAAGGTATGAAAGAGTTCTACAATGAAAACTACAGAATACTGAAGAAAGAAATTAAAGACCTTTGAAGATGGACAGATCTCCCAGGCCCTAATTCTGCCTATCTTAGGCAGAATTAATATTGTCAAATTAACCATACTATGCAAAGTGCTTTGCAGATTCAATGCAATTCCTATGAAAATACCAATGAGTTCCTTTGTAGAAATAGAAAAATCACCCATAAAACTCATTTGGAAATATTAGAGAATCAGAATAGGCAAAGCAGTCATTAGCAAGAAAAGTGATGCAGGAGGCATTACAATCAGTACCAGAACCATGGTAAAGAAGAGAAGACACAGAGAAAAACCCACATAAGTACAGTTATCTAATATTATTAAACAGCACCAAAAACAAACACTGAAGAAAAGATAGAATTTTCAACAAATGGTGCTGGGAAATTGAAATTAAACCCCTACTTCTCACCCTGCACACAACTCAAAGTGGATCAAGGACTTAGGCATTAGAACATAGAGACCCTGCAACTAACTGAAGAAAAAGTAGGAATGTAAGCTTAGGAACTTACTTTCTTAACAACACCAGTACAGCACAAAAAGTAAAATCAAGAATCAATAAGTGAAATGGAATCAAAGAAGCAGCCTTTAAACTTCTTCTCAGCATAAGAAACAATAATATGAAGAGGAAAGCCTACTGAACAGGAGAAAATCTTTACCACCTGCACCTCAGTTTCAGCATTAATCTCCAGGATATATGAAGAACTCAAAAACTTTACACTACTACTACTAATAATATTAATAATAACAACAACAATAACAACCACCCAATCAATAAATGGACTAAGGATCTGAACAGACACTGCACAGCAGAAAAAAATACCATCAACAAATATATGAAAAAATGTTCATCTTTAGTATTATAAAAATGCAAGTCAAATCTACGCTGAGATTTCATCTCACTTCAGTCAGAATGGCAATTATCAGGAATTCAAGCAACAATAAATGTTGGGGGGATTTAGGAAAAAAGGTTCATTCATACCTTGCTGGTGGGAAGGCAAATTTTCAATTTATCATTATGGAAAGCAGCACGGAGATTCCTCAGAAAACTTGGAATTGACCCAGTTATCCCACTTCTCAGTTCATACCCAAAGGATTTAAAGTCAGAATACTACAGTGATGCAGCCACATCAATGTTATAGTTAAACTATAAAACCTGTCTAAGTGCCTTTCAACAGATGAATGAATAAAGAAAATGTGGTATACATACACAACCAGATATTACTCAGCCTTAAATAAGAATGAAATTATGGAATTTGGTGATAAATGAATAGAGCTGGAGAATATCATGCTTCACAAAATTAACTAATCCCAAAGAACCAAAGGCTGAATGTTTTCACTGAATTTCAGATGCTAATTGACAATAAGGGTTGGGGTTCCTAGGGACGAACAGAGGTACTGTGGATAAGGCAGAGGGGAGTGAAGGAAGGGGGAAAGGAATGGAGGTAGAAAGAATAGCAGAATGGATCTGACATAATTACCCTATGAGCATATATGACTACATGATCAGTGAGTCTACATCATGTACAACCAGAAGAATGAGAAGTTATGCTCCATTTATGTATGATGTGTCAAAGAGCATTCCACTGCCATGTACAACTAAATAGAATGAATAAAAAATGTTTTTAGGTGCTCAGGAAAAAAGAAACACATATCAAATAACTGTAAAAGATTAAAAGGTGTATCAAAGATGAAATCAGAATTAGAAATCACCTGATCCAATCCACCTATTTCATTAATGAAAAACCTTATTACAATACTAACATATCCCCATCCAGAAAAAATGAGGAAGTCAAATAATTATCAAAATTATACTACATACAGAATTATAGTTCACATGCGAAAAATACTGTGATACATACAAGAAAAATAAAATTTTATAAGATGAAGGGAATCCTCATACTGCAGACATTTTCTGGCTTAAAAATGGCACCCTTGCTTCTCAAGAAAAAAAGATGATGGACATGGAGTCAAACTAATGGAGTTCCCTCCACAGCCATCTGTTTCCTTCTCTGGCTTAGTATCCTTCATCCTTACTGCAAGTTATACTGTTCCACCACAAGGATGAAAGATCACCCAAAGGATCATGGCAGGCACACATGAGGAACACCAAAATTGGAGGTGAATGAGAAAGGAGGGCTGTGCTATTACTATCATCAATATGATGGACTAACACTAGCTTCCCTGTGTGCCTAATGCTAGGAATTCAAAAAGAAGTAAGATAATATGAAACTTTACTCAGCCATAAAATAAATGAAATTATGTCATATGCAGGAAAATGGGTGGAGACCATAATACTAAACAAAATAAGTCAAACTTAGAAGATCAAATATCATATGCTTTCTCTCATATGTGCAAGCTAGAATGGAAAAAGAAATAGAAAGGTGTGGGGGATGATCTCAGGAAGATGAAAGGGAGATAATTAAAGAAAAAGATCAAGGGTTGAGAGGTAGGCAGAGAGGGAAGAAGTGCTGGGAAGCAATATTGGCCAAATTATACTGTTAAATTGTGTGCATGTATAAATATATAACACAAATCCTTGTTATGTACAATTATAATGCACAAATTTTAAAAATGTTGAAAAAAAATAATAGCCAGTGTGAACTGACTGTTTCAGCTTAAAAACTACAAATATCTATAATCATTTAATGATGCTCTGTCTCTTGAAAGCCCTATTACATACGTACACATGTATGTGTAAGTTTTTCTGCATATTTATATTACTGTACTAAACATAGATAGATAGATAGATACATAGATAGATAGATAGATAGATAGATAGATAGATAGATAGATAGATAGATAGATAGATTATGACACTCAAGACTTACAAAAGAACTCAACCTATTCATAAGGGTGAGCCGCTGACCTTCTAAATGTGATCCCACTTAACAAAAGACAGCATGATTTATGCTCTTTATATAATGGCTTGTGGTTTTCTAACTTAAGTTCTTTTTGTTTGGGTCCTTTATTTATTTTAACCCCAATTTAATATCCCTACAGATATATTCATATTCTAAAACAGAACGGGATAGGCAACCTGTCCAATATTAAAAGTAAATTTATTAAATACCAAATAAAAATGCTATTATATATTTTCCAGCATCCAAAATAGTGCTAAATGCGAAAATAGGTTCCAAGGAAAAACTTTCTGAATAACAAAGAATAAGAATCAAAAAATAGAAAACTATAAAAGTAACCTTACCCATATACCTTATAAAGGCAACATAAAATGACTTACTTACATATCATAATATAGAAGTTATGGTAGCTTATAGTTATAGGTATTTAATTATATGAGCATTTACTCCCTTTTATGGTTCAAGGACAGATCTGTTTCTACACTAATATCAATCATTCTTCCAACCATAGGAAAGTTCATTACTGAATTCTCATTCTGTGTCATATGGTCAAGTATTAATGAGAGACAAGGGAATGCCATTCAACTGTAATTGAGATGCTCATATAGCTTTAAGAATTTCATTAAATTCATGTCACTCTACTACAATCATTTTTAAAAGAATGGATTATAAGTATGAAGAAGGAGTGATTCAAAATCTTATTTTATTACATCTACAATAGAAACATACCTTTATGTTTTTGATTCAGATACATGGTCAAATGTTTATATTTTCCATTGGGTAGAGTTATTTAATTTTCCATACAAATCCACAAAACATTTGCTTGCTGTACCCTGTCAGAAAATAGATTTAGAGGTAAAAGTATCTGTTATTTAAAAACTGTGTAGTGAATATGGCTCTCAAAATATCAGTGGAAAACATACTTATGATTTGTCTTGAGAAAAATATCACTTAATATTAAAACAACAGTTGCAAGATAATAATTGGAACAGCTCAGTGAAATTTCCCACAGGTGGTTAACAAGTCACAATATATAGACACCAATATAGCTGAGAAGGATATGAGTTGGTTCCAAAATGCATTTATAACTTGAAGCTTTTAATTTAAATTTTCCTTCTCTTCAAATCAAGTAGCCCAGCCTGAAGAACTCCCCAAATCATTTGAGATAAGCTTATGTATATTAAATAATAATATATCCTGGAGGATCTAATGGATCAAATTTATAGTCTCAATCAATTTTTTTCCACTTTGACTTTGAAGAGAAACTCAACATTGAAGCAAAACCAGTATAAATGAAAATGTAAATCTTAATATACCAAATTGAGATACATTAAGTTCCACTTCAAAATAGCCTTAAAACCTGGAGAAGAATAAACTGAAAAAAAAAACCAAAAGCTCAAAATTTTGATCAAAAAGTATCTCCTTTCCTGTTCATAATTATCTATTAATATGACTAATATACCAAACAACAATTTTAAGAAGGAAAGTTTATTTTTGCTTACATTTTCAAAACCTTCAGTACATGGTTGGCAAACACCACTGCTTTGGGCTCAAGGTCAAATAGAAAATCTTGGCCAAAGTTGGAGAAGAACATAGAGATTCAGGCTAATGGTATCGACCTTTTTGATAAAATAACACTAAAAAAATTCAAACATTAAAACTAAGATAGACATATACATACACTATACATACAGAATCCCAAAGAAGAAACATTAAGATAAAAAGCAGCTCTGCAAGACATATTATAATCAAAGGATCTAAAAATGGAAATAAAGAAAAATAGTAAAAGATACACATGAAAAACATTAGGTCACATTTATATAAAATTATATTTGTTTGTATAAATTTCATTATATTTATGTTTATAAGCTTCACTTCAAACTTCTCACCTCAGACTCTAAAATCAAGGGGGTTTGGAATAAAGTATTCCAAGCTTTGAAAGTATATACTTACCAACCAAGACTGCTATGTCCAGCAAAGTTATGAACGGAACAAGAAGTGACATGATCAGTGACATAATCAGACACAGAATGCAAAGGGTTGAAGGTTTTATACCCTATGAAAAAGCTAGAGAGAAAAATGAAGAACAAACAGGGATCACATAAAAATAGAAAGAAGATCACACAGTGATGAGCCACCTGACTGGTTACAAAGACGTAGGAGGGTAAAGCAGTAGCTACAGGATGAAATGTACTTTGGAATATATAAAAATGCCCTGAAGTTTCTGAGAATTCTCTCTCAATGAGGAACAAATTAAAAACAATATTTATGCCCTAAAAAACATCATATGATTTAATTGCCAGAGGAAAGAAACACTGCACATGTATCAACTGAGGCTATGGAGAGAATTCATTCATAAGTCGCCAGAAGGCTGTACAGAGTGCAGTGAGTGAGTGGAGGGCTACTGGCACTCTGTCAGAAGAATGCAAGAACTCCTCACTTTCTTCACTTCAGTCATGGTTTTCACATCTATTGGTAGATTGTTGGGTTTTGAAATGTCTATCCCAAGTACAATATCAATAACCATATTGCCATCTTTGTTTTTGCTCAAATTCTGCTGTATGTCACAGCTTCCTTCCTCAAATATCCTCAAGTCCATGTTCAAAGGCTGGTTCTCCAATACAGATGCAAGTACACAGTCTGTTCTGATCAGCTACTGATGCACCAGGACCAACAACATCATGTCTTGACTAGCAAACAGTACTGCAGGAACTTCCACATATCCGAATAGAGCTACCAAAGAGGCACACATTGATAATGGCCCATGAGCTGAATGCTGATGTCACCAGCAGCAGAATTGATGTTCCCGGAAAATGGGGTGCATGGTGTCAGCCAAAGACCAATCACCAGACAATTCTACTTTTTCAAAAATACGAAGACTTCTCTCCCTTTTTTCCCCTCCCCCTTGCCCCTCATAACCTCTTATAATTTTGTGTATCATTGTAGGTCTCCTACCATTTCCATATGCTTTCCATTCTCTCTCCCTTTCTCTCCCCCCATTCGTCTTTGATTACAGTTAGTATTTTCCTCATGCTCTTCCTTCCTGTTCTGTTCTTAGCGGCTCTCTTTATATCAAAGAAGACATTTGGCATTTGTTTTTTAGGGCTTGGCTAGCTTCACTTAGCATAATCTGCTCTAATGCCATCCATTTCCCTGCAAATTCTATGATTTTGTCATTTCTTAGTGCTGCATAATACTCTATTGTGTATAGATGCCACATTTTTTTTTATCCATTCATCTATTGAAGGCCATCTAGGTTGGTTCCACAGTCTAGCTATTGTGAATTGTGGTGCTATGATCATTGCTGTGGCCGTATCCCTATAGTGCGCTCTTTTAAGTTCCTCAGGGAATAGTCCGAGAAGGGTGATAGCTGGGTCAAATGGTGGATCCATTCCCAGCTTTTCCAGGAATCTCCATATTGCTTTACAAATTGGCCTCACCATTTTGCAGTCCCACCAGCAGTGTACAAGTATACACTTTTCCCCAGATCCTGGCCAACACTTATTGTTGTTTGACTTCATAATGGCTGCCAATCTTACTGGAGTGAGATGGTATCTTAGGGTGGTTTTGATTTGCATTTCTCTGATTTCTAGAGATGGTGAGCATTTTTTCATGTACTTATTGATTGCTTGTATGTCCTGAGAAGTGTTTGTTCAGGCCCTTGGCCCATTTGTTGATTGGGTTATTTGTTATCTTATTGTTTAATTTTTTTAGTTCTTTGTACATTCTGGATATTAGGGCTCTATCTGAGGTGTGAGGGGTAAAAATTTGTTCCCAGGATGTAGGCTCTCTATTTACGTCTTTTATTGTTTCTCTTTCTGAGAAAAACCTTTTTAGTTTAAATAAGTCCTATTTGTTTATTCTTGTTATTAACTCTTGGGCTATGGGGGTCCTATTAAGGAATTTGGAGCCCGACCCCACAATATGTAGATCGTAGTCAACTTTTTCTTCTATCATACGTTGAGTCTCTGATTTGATATCTAGCTCTTTATGCATTTTGAGTTAACTTTTGTGGCTGGCGAGAGAAAGGGATTCAATTTCATTTTGTTGCATATGGATTTCCAATTTTCCCAGCACCATTTGTTGAAGATGCTATCCTTCCTCCATTGCATGTTTTCAGCCCCTTTATCAAATATAAGATAATTGTAACTTTGTGGATTAGTCTCTGTGTCCTCTATTCTGTACCATTGGTCCACCTGCCTGTTTTGATACCAGTACCATGCTGTTTTTGTTACTATTGCTTTGTAGTACAGTTTGAACTCAGATATCGCTATACCTCCAGATTCACACTTCCTCCTAAGAATTGCTTTTGCTATTCTGGGTCTTTTTTTTTCCATATGAATTTCATGATTGCTTTATCTATTTATACAAGAAATGCCATTGGGATTTTGGTTGGCATCGCATTAAACCTGTAGAGAACTTTGGGTAATGTTGCCATTTTGATGATGTTAGTTCTGCCTATCCATGAACAGGGTACATTTTTCCATCTTCTGAGATCTTCTTCTATCTCTCTCTTTAGTGTTCTGTAGTTTTCATTGTATAAATCTTTCATCTCTTTTGTTAGGTTGATTCCCAAGTATCTCATTTTCTTTGAGGATATTGTGAATGGAGTGGTTTTCCTTATTTCAATTTCAGAGGTTTTGTTGCTGATATACAGGAATGCCTTTGATTTATGCATGTTGATTTTATAACCTGCCACTTTGCTGAATTCATTTATTAACTCTAGCAGCTTCTTTGTAGACCCTTTTGGGTCTGTTAAGTATATTATCATGTCATCCGCAAATAGCGATATTTTAATTTTTTCTTTTCCTATTTTTATGCCTTTAATTTTATTTGTCTGTCTAATTGCTCTGGCTAGTACTTCAAGAACTGAATTGAATTGAAGTGGTGATAGAGGGCATCCCTGTCTTGTTCCAGATTTTAGAGGGAATGCCTTCAGTTTTTCTCCATTTAGGATGATGCTAGCCTGAGGTTTAGCATATATAGCTTTTACAAAGTTGAGGTAAGTTCCTGTTATCCCTAGTTTTTATAGTGTTTTGAACATAAAGGGATGCTGTACTTTGTCAAATGCTTTTTCTGCGTCTATTTAGATGATCATATGGTTCTTTTCTTTAAGTCTATTGATGTGGTGAATAGCATTTATTGATTTCCGTATATTGAACCAGCCTTGCATCCCAGGGATGAATCCTAGTTGATCATGGTGCACAAGTTTTCTGATATGTTTTTGTATTTGATTCGCCAGAATTTTATTGAGAATTTTTGCATCCAAGTTCATTAGAGATATTGGTCTGTAGTTTTCTTTCTTTGAAGTGTCTTTGTCTGGCTTTGGGATCAGAGTGATGTTGGCCTCATAGAATGAATTTAGAAGAGCTCCTTCTTTTTCTATTTCTTGAAATAGCTTGAAATGTATTGGTATTAATTCTTCTTTGAAGGTTTTGTAGAACTCCACTGTATACCCATCCGGTCCAGGGCTTTTCTTGGTTGGTAGTCTTTTGATGGCTTCTTCTATTTCTTCCTTTGTTATTGGTCTGTTTAAATTGTGTGTGTCTTCCTGTCTCAATCTGGGGGAAATCATATGCCTTAAGAAATTTATGGATATCTTCACTATCTTCTATTTTATTGGAATATAGGGTTTCAAAATACTTTCTAATTATCTTCTGTATTTCTGTAGTGTCTGTTGTGATATTGCCTTTTTCATCCCATGTGTTAGTAATTTGAGTTCTCTCTCTTCTTCTTTTCGTTAGCATGGCTAAGGGCTTGTCTATCTTATTTATTTTTTCAAAGAACCAACTTATAGTTTTATCAATTTTTTCAATGGTTTCTTTTGTTTCAATTTCCTTGATTTCTGCTCTAATTTAATTATTTCTTGTCTTCTACTACATTTTCTGTTGTTTTGCTCTTCCTTTTCTAAGTTTTTGAGGTGTAGTGTGAGTTCATTTATTTGTTGTTTTTTTCTTTTTTTGAGGAAATAACTCCAAGAAATGAATTTCCCTCTTAAAACTGCTTTCATTGTGTCCCATACATTCCAGTATGTTGTGTCTGTATTATCATTTGACTCTAAGAATTTTTTCATCTCCTCCTTTATGTCTTCTGTAACCCATTGATCATTCGATAACATATTGTTCATTTTCCATGTGATGTAGGATTTTTCCTTCCTTCTTTTATCATTGATTTCCAATTTCATTCCATTATGATCAGATATGGTGCATGGTATTATCTCCACGCCTTTATATTTACTAAGGGTTGCCTTATGGCATAATATATGGTCTATCTTTGAGTAGGATCCATGTGCTGCTGAGAAGAATGTGTATCCACTTGATGATGGTTGATATATTCTATATATGTCGGTTAAGTCTAGGTTATTGATTGTACTGTTGAGTTCTATAATTTCTTTATTCAGTTTTTGTCTATAGGATCTGTCTAATGGCGAGAGCAGTGTGTTGAGGTCACCCATAATTATTGTGTTATGGTCTATTTGACTCTTGAACTTGAGTAGAGTTTGTTTTATGAATGTTGAAGCTACATTGTTTGGTGCATACAAATTGATAATTGTTATGTCTTGTTGGTGGATGGTTCCTTTTAACAGTATATAGTGTCCTTCTTTATCCTTCTTGATTAACTTAGGTTTGAAGTTGATTTTATTTGATATGAGTATGGCCACTCCTGTTTGCTTCCAAAGGCCATGTGAGTGGTATGATTTTTCCCAACCTTTTACCTTCAGCCTGTGTATGTCTTTTCCTATCATATGAGTCAACTGAAGGCAGCATATTGTTGGATTTGTTTTTTTTTTAATCCAGGTTACTAGCCTATGTCTCTTGATTGGTGAGTTTAGGCCATTAACATTTAAGGTTACAATTGAGATATGATTTGTACTTCCAGTCATGCTTCTTTATTTATTTATTTTAGTTTGGCTAGTTTTACTTTTTGGTTATTTTCCTCCCCCTTTACTGAGATATCTTTTGCTGTTAGTTTTGGGCACTATTTTTTAATTCTTCTTCTTGTAGTATTTTGCTCAAAATGCTTTGCAGTGCTGGTTTTCTTGCTGCAAATTATTTTAGCTTTTGTTTATCATGAAAGATTTTAATTTTGTTGTCAAATCTGAAGCTCAATTTTGCTGGATACAGTATTCTTGGTTGGAATCCATTATTTTTCAGTGTTTGAAATACATTGTTCCAGGATCTTCTTGCTTTCAAAGTCTGTTGTGAGAAATCAGTCGTTAACCTAATTGGTTTACCCCTGAATGTAATCTGCTTCTTTTCTCTTGTAGCTTTTAATATTCTCTCCTTGTTCTGAACGTTGGCTATCTTCATAATCATGTGTCTTGGAGTTGGTCTATTATGGTTTTGAATATTTGGGGTCCTGTAGGCTTCCAGGATTTGGCAATCCATTCCATCTTTCATCTCTGGGAAGTTTTCTACAATTATTTCATTTAATATGCTGTCCATTTTTTTGGTTTGAATCTCTGTGCCTTCTTCTATCCTGATGACTCAAATTTGGTTTTTTTTTATGACATCCCATATCTCTTGAATAGTTTGCTCATGGGATTTAAGCATATTTTCTGTGTTGACTATACTCTTTTCAAGTTGATAAACCTTGTCTTCATTATCTGATGTTCTGACTTCTACTTCATCAAGTCTATTTGTAATATTCTCGTTTGAGTTTTTAATTTGGTTTATAGTTTCCTGCAATTCTAGGATTATTGTTTGATTTTTTAAGATCTCTATCTCCTGGTAGAGCTTGTTCTTTGCCATTTGAATTTGTTTGTTTAATTCATTTTCAAAATATACTTTTATTTCTTGGACTTGCTGTCTCACGTCTTCTCTAATATCCCTTTCCATTCGAGTTAGGTATGCCTTGAGTTCTTTCCCTATCCCTGCTTCTGATTTTTCTATGTCCTCCTGTAGAATTAAGTTGTCTTGCATTGTTTGTACTCCTTTATTCCCTTGTTTTCTCATGTTGTCCATGTTCCTTTCCAGCTCTATTTGATTGCCATGTTTCTGCTCTCTTCTATAGATTTGTTTTAGTTCTGTATTACTCTGATGTCTCTCCTTTGTGTTGTTAAACTATGCCTGCTAACGTGGATTCCGCTGGGAAGGAATTCCAGCGTCCAAGCTCCAGTGACGACACTATTCTTCTATGGCGGGCCCCAGCCTTCTTGCCAAGGTGTCCTAATGGGGGGTGTGACTGGACTATCTCTGTTTGGTTTTAGCTCCCGGTCGTGGCAGATGGGCGGTCTCCAGCCACCCAGTATCACAGGCCGCGGGCAGGTGATCAGTCGCCAGTGAGCTGACGTTCTCCTACCACCCCGTTACGCGGGCAGTGGGAGAACTGTCGCTGGTGGGCCTGCAGTTTTCAGCCACCCAGTCACGAGGGCCTTGCCTCTAATCCCCTGGTTTCTCCTGCTAGTCTTGGTTTCTCCTGCTAGACCAGATTTCCCCAGAGTAATGGTTCTTGGCAGTTCAAACTGTACTCTGGGCCTGCCGTTTGTTGGGTGTGGAGGGTGACTACTGGGAACTCTGGCACTCTATTATTTTGTTTCCGTTGTGGGGGATAGAACTGTAAAGCTTCCTTCCCCCTCTGAAATTCTGTACTCAGCCCGGGGGTTAGTGCAGGCTTGGCTGGCGAGATTCCACTGAATGGCAGCCACTTTTCTCCCTGCTTGCTAATTAATCTCTTCTCTGCAGTGCCACGCCTTCTGTAGCCGTGGGGCAGGCCGCGTGAATCAGTCGGCCTGGATCTCTGGGGTCCCACAGTTGGCTATTGGGATCCCTGGCACTCTGTCGTTTTGATTTTTCCTGCTTGACCCTCCCCCAGTGCTGGCTAGACAGGTTTTGTTTTGGCTGCTTATGGGAGGGGGGGTTGAAGGTCAGGTGTCTCTAGTTTTCTCCTAGTCCTTATGCAGGCTCACTCTGATACTCCCACCCCAGGAAAGCCTAGGAGAGATTTTATACGAGTTCCCCAATATATGGGGGCTGAGCTGAGTGACACACACCTGTTTTGTTGTTGCAATCTGTTGGAGAGTGGCATGGATACATCAGCTTTCCAAGATGGTGGGCGCTGATTGCCTTTGTGGAGTGTCCGCTGTGGGGGATGGGACTGTACCGGTTCCTTCCCCGTCTGAAGTCCCGTAATCAGCCTAGGGGTCAGTGCGGGCTTAGCTGGCGGGATTCCACCAGTCGAAGCCCCTTATCTCCTTGCTTGCCAATTAATCACCTCTCTGTGGTGCCATGCCTTCTGTAGCCGTGGGGCAGGCCCTACGAATCAGTGGGTAGAGGAGGTAGAGAGGAGGTAGAGAGGAAAGAAGGGAGGGGAGGGGTGGGGGGATAGTAGGGGATAGGATAGGGAGGGAGAGGAGGTAGAGAGGGAAGAAGAGAGGGGAGGGGAGGGGATGGGGGATAGTAGGGGATAGGAAAGGCAGCAGAATACAACAGTCACTAATATGCCATTATGTAAAAATGTGAGTAAGTAACAGATGTGATTCTGCAATCTGTATTTGGGGTAAAAAAGAGAGTTCAAAACCCAATTGAGTCAAATGTATGAAAGATGATATATCATGAGCTCTGTAATGTTTTGAACAATCAATAAAAAAATAAAGTAGGTAGAACAAAAGTCAGAATGGCAATTATAAAGAATACAAGTAACAGTAAATGTTGGCAAGGATGTGGGAATAAAGATACTCTCATACATTGTTGGTGGGGTTGCAAATTGGTGCAACCACTATGGGAAGCAATATGGAGATTCCTTATAACATCTGGAATGGAATGACCATTTGACCCAGTTATCCGCACTCCTCGGTACATATACCCAAAGAACTTAAAAATGGCATACTACAGTGATGCAGCCATGTTTATAGCAACTTAATTAACAATAGCCAAGCTATGGAAAAAACCTAGGTATCCTTCAATATCCTTCAATGGATGAATGGATAAAGACACAATGGAACATTTTCAGCCATAAAGAAGAATGAAATTAAGGCATTTGCTGGAGACTATCATGCTAAGTGAAATAAGCCAAACCCACAAAAACCAAAGGCCAAATATTCTCTCTGATTTGTGGATGCTAATCCAAAACAAGGGAGGTTGGTGAGGGGAAAAATAGAAATCCATTGGATTAGACAAAGGGAAATGAAGGAAAGGGAGGGAGTAGGAGAATAGCAAATACAGGAGAATTAATCAGTCATAACTTTCCTAACCTTGTATTTATACACATGACCAGGGTAACTCCACATCACATACAACTATGGGGCAAAATCCTAAATTAAATACGTTACATGCTATGTATGTATAATCTGCCAAAATACATTCTACTGTCATGCATAACAAAAAGAACAAGTAAAAAAAAAAGTAGGTTGAAGAAAGAAAATAAAAATTAAAGCAGATATCAATGAACTAGAAAGCATAAAAGCAATAAAGTTATTGAAACCACAAACTGGTTCTTTGAGAGTATATCTATAACATTGATAAACTTACAGCTAGTCTAGGAGAAAATGCAAAAATTACCAATATTAGAAATAATAAAGGTGACTTCACTATGGATATTACATATATTAAATGGATAATAAGGAAATATTATGGACACTGTTTTCCCTGTGCCTCTTACAATTTCCCTGAAGTGGATAAATACTATGGAAAATGCAAACTATCAAAGCTCACTCTAGAAAAAAGAGATACCTGAGCAGCATTATATCTATTAAAGAAATGGCATTTATAATCAAAACTCTTCCCATGAAAAAAAAATCCAGGACAATAATTCATAAGTAAATTTTACCAAACACTTAAAGAAGTAATAATGTCAATTCTATACAAACTTTTCCAAAACACAAGAAAAAGTAACCCTCAACTAATTCTGTGAGGCCAGCATTGCAGCGATACCTAAACCAGACAAAGATATTACAAGAAAAGAAAACTACAAACCAATATTCTTTATGGATACAGATATGAAAATTCTACACACAATATTCAGTTGAATACAACAGCATATAATACATCAGAAGTAAGTGGATTTTTCCCCTTAGGAATGTAAAGTTGAGTTAGCATCAGAAAATCAATCAATAAAATGTATCACATTATTGATGTTTGACAGAAAAAAAAATAGCCAGAAGTAAGGATTTTGCATTTTCTCAACCAAAGAAATCATAAATGTTTGAAATAGTGGTTGTGCTAATTAACATGAACTGATTATCCTCAGTGTATGCATATATTGGAACATTATCTTGTATCCCATAAATATGTATAATAATTATGTATCAATTATAAGTAAAAAAGAAATCATTTCAATATCTTTTCAGTTATTAAATTAATTCTCAACATGTATTTTCTCCTAAAGTAAAAGAAACGTATGTGATGATAAGTTTTGGCATGAAGAAAAATATTTAACATAAATTAAGGCCATAATTAGATTTGTATATTTTCTTTGTAGAATAAAAATTATCCAGCAGTTATAAAGTGTTTCCTGCTGAAGTTGTATGTGTCGGTATCCCTTCTTACTTTAATAATCATATAGTAAAGTGAAAGAATATTTAATATATTTATGCTCAAAATTAAAAATATAGATTATTATTAATGTGTGATTCTAATATTCAGAAATTATAAAATAGCCACAGTGTATTCTTACCTGTGATATCACCTATATTAATAAATTATTTAATGATGCTATAGTTTTACTGAAAAAAATATGAAGACCCCATTCATTCACAGCTTCTACTTCCTTGGTCAGAACCACTTCCTGTTCTCTCAACCCCAAACCTCAATATATGAGTAAGTCAGACTAGCACTAAGCATCTGTTTCTTTCTTTTTTAAAAAAAAATATTTTTTTTTGTAGTCACACACAATATTTTTATTTCACTTATTTATTTTTATGTGGTGCTGAGGATCGAACCCAGGGTCTCACATGTGCAAAGCAAGTGCTCTACCACTGAGCCACAACCCCAGCCCCTATGCATCTGTTTCTTAACAACACTGATCTTAGATATTGCTCTTTCCTTTTTCTCTTTCTACTTGTGATTTTGAGAAGGTTTACTTCATGGTGCTGATCAACCTCACTTGCTTCAGGCATACACCTGAGCTCCCAGAGAAACAACCTGTGAAATTTGAGGGAGGGGCCTACACTGCAGGGTCTCTTAGAAGATCCAGACACTATTCTAGCTCCTGTGATATATTGCTTCTAAATTGCTGGGCCTCCCTGATCCAAGCCAGCTGCCAGCATTGAGGGTTTCTTCTTCCCTTCAAGCACAAAAATGGAAGAGGCTTTGCTCCTGGAGCTGTAGGTCTCAAAAAGATAGGATCCTCAATCTTGGCATGCTGTGGTTGTTGGGGGTTGAGGGTACAAAGTGCAACACACTGGCATTTACACCAGGACACCTGGATATTCAGCTTTTCAGTGGCAAGGTAGTTTTTAAGATGGGTGAGCTTAAAACATTGAATGGGACAGACAGCAAAGTCACTGAGTACTCAGCTTGCACAACTTGATGACAAATGTCAGTGGAAAGACACTGTTTATTGGCAAAGGTAAAATAAAATTCAAAGTACCAGAAGTGATATAAAAAAGAGCATTGGGTAAGGTAAGCTTGTTTTAAATTACAGGAGTCACTGGTATAAAAAGCAATGAAACCCTACCAACCAGCTATGACCTATTGACTATGGTGAAAAAATCACAAGTTTGCAGGAGACTCCTAATTGAGGGAAAAAAAGTGCTAAATGTTTTTCAGAAACTGGATTTCATATTTACTATTTCAATATGCTTAATAACAAAAGGAAGTTTCTCTCTAACCAATGCCCACAATCAGTCACCATAAAATACTTCCTCCTCCATGTAATAACCCTACCTCACCCCCAGGTACAGGCCCTAAATCCTTGAGGACACACATCCTTACTGGTGTGTGTCCCCAGGATTGGCATTTTCTAACCTCTTCAAAGATCAATCAGCCAATGTCCAGACCCAAACTGCTACTCCTCAGCCAGTTGCCCCTGCACTGCCTCCCACTGCTTCCCCTCCCAGGACTCCCAGCCTAACCCCCACAAGAACCCTGTCCTGACAGGGTGCTGCATTCTATCAATTCCCCTTTCTGGAAGCTCCCACTGCCTCCCACTTTCCTGCTTATCACTAATACCTAGACACACATCCCAGGGCTTCCAGGCATCCAAAGCACTGTGGTGCATGTAGAAGGCAGGTGGTCCTCTCAGTAGCAATATTCAGGAGCACACTTCACCATCATGTAGGCCACAACTAACCTCCAATTTGCATCATTCCCCTGGAGTCAAGCAGAATCCAGATCGGGGGGCTCTCTTCCATCCTTAAGCACTGGTGATGGTGTCTGCCAAGTGGATGTTAAACCAGAGCCCACACTGCCTTTCTGCTCAACTGCAAACCAGTGCCTCCTAGCTTGCAGCAGGGTCTCCAAGTGTCTCCAATCCACTGATTCATGGACAGCCTCAGAATCTCTCTCCAGCACCTGCAAGATCACACTTGGTTTGAGAGTGAGAACTGATGTTTCTAGGAGTCATTCCCTTAGCATTGGATCACCATTCTTCCCATTATACTTGGTGTCCCATCCCATCAACACAACCTGTCATACACAGAAATGGAATTTAGAGTGCAACCCTATCAGTAAATACTCTTCACAAGAAACCAGTTCACTGACTTGAGGCTCGTAAAACTTCTACTCAGCAAGCAATTCCTGAAAACTACCAGGCCAAGGATCAGAGGCAACAGTGCTGCTATTTCCATACACTTCTAATACCAAACACAGTGTGTACCTAAGTATTCAGACAACAGGAATACATTTATCAAAACTGAGCACAAACAGAATGAGCTAAAATAACCATATTAATATATTTAACTACCACGAATATGTACAACTCTGGTACATCTAAGTTTCTACTGGTCAAAATATAAACATCATTTACAAAAGAAGGAGAGAGAAAATAAGAACTTCACTCACACTCGACTTTTTTTTTTAGGTTTATATACAGAAGGAAATTGGAAGCAAGAAAGATAAGGAAAGGAAAGGCAATGTCTTCACCATTATTACAGTACTAACAGATCAGGGCTAAACTAAAACAATTCTAGATTCTTCTACCTAGAAAAGATACACACAAATCTCAATATATAGATAATTTTTTTCACAACATATAATGCTTTTCTGTTCAGAGATATCTTGAAGGATCATACTGCGGTATCCTTTTTTTTTTTTTTTTTTTTTTTACTACTTGAGAATGTCATGGTCCCCCTCAGGTTCAAAATACTTTTGAGTACTAAATTGCACATGTGTGAATTCTATTTGGACTAAAAGTCATCTCATTACGCACTTCAAAAAAGGATCTACAGTGGTCTAAATGTCTGTATAGACATTGGGGACCATTGTAATAAACAACATTGGACAGCTACTCTGCTTATTGGGAAAGACCAAATAAAAGTCAAGAAAGAAGTACACAAAATGTTTCTGACAACATTAAGTTGTGCATGGATGTGGAAATCTTTAGCATACTAAAGAGTGAACTGCTGCCATTCAGTTGAACTGGGATGAACGATCAGTGAAGAAGAAAATAACCACTCCTGAGACTAATCAGGTGAAGAATAGATCTGCACTAAAAACCTGCAAGTTCTTCTTCAGAGGAAACACAACTACTGTCAGCTAACGTTCTGAACCTTGACTTCAAATGATACCACTTCAGGACACTTATTTATGAAAGAAATCTCTCCTTTATTCCAGTCCAAGTGTGCTTCCCACACCCTGAAGCCCTCCCAGTTCCCAAGCTTGGCATGCTATCACCTCTGAAAAGCTGCTGCCCCCAACAAACACCCAGCCTCCACTTCCTCTGCTCTGCACAGAACCCCTGAACAGGCTTCAATGGTCTCCTCTCCCCCATCTCCTTCTCACCGCAACCTTCCTCAGCAACACTGTGCTGGTCCCCTGGAACTTCTTTTGACAAAGAATGAAACACCTCCCACTCCCCCTGGTTACCCTAGAGCCTTCCCTACCTGCTGCTGGATGCCCTTCCAGGATGGGGTTGGGCTGGCAAGTGATGTCATCCAGGATGGTACAGAAGACTCCAGGTACCACAGGCCAGCCTCTTGGGAATGTAACCCTGCTTACATGAAGCAGAAAGTTTTTAATTCTTACTGAACTGAGATTAAATGTCATTTGTATTTACCTTGGTTCCCCATCCAGAATCTGCTAAAAGTTTACCTCCTGTTTTTCCATGAGCTCTTCTTGTCATCTACATTGTTCCTCTTCTATCCATAATAAAGTACATATGAAAAAAGTTTCATTTTCAGAAAAATTCAAAAGCTTGTACATTTCTTTAAATTAAAGGTTTTTTTAATCTATACTGTATATTTCATCATATGCTGGCCTGGTCAAGAATTATCCTTCCATATTTAGTACTTTAGAGCTAAGTTTTTAAACAGTGTGATAACAGAAAAGGGTGGGATGGTATTCCATGTACTTATATTTTTGTGAGTGTTTAAACAATTTAATAACAATATATTAAAAAATAAAAATAAGGACTGCTTCTGTGTAACAGTTGCCACCCTTATCCAGGTGCACTGGTGTATACTTGTCACCTCATATATTCAGTAGGCCAAGACAGAATATCTCAACTTTGAGGCAAGTTTCAACAACTTAATGAGAGATTGGAACAAAAATGTTTTTAAAATTAAAAATATATAAGTTAAGTTGTATGGTAAAGTGCCTCTGGATTCATTAAAAAATATCAATGAAAAAGGTGGGGAGGGGCTGGGGATGTGGCTTAAGCAGTAGCACGCTTGCCTGGCATGTCTGTGGCCCGGGTTCGATCCTCAGCAACACATACAAACAAAGATGTTGTGTCCACCACTAAGAAATAAGTATTAAAAAATTCTCTCTCTCTCTCTCTCATACTCTCTTTAAAAAAGAAGGTGGGGAGGACATTACCACTGGGAGTTGTCCTAGGTAGTTACTTCAGCTTTCCTCCTGTGCACCCCACAGAGTTACACCCTCTCTTCCACCCAGGTTTCTAAATTTTGGAGAGAAGCTGTGGCTAACTGATTAAGATGTGAACTGCTGTATAATGTTCCTTTAGATTTACAAAATCCAGAATATCTGGTGATTCTCAGATAAAATCAGAATGTGTCATGCCTCTTCTTAGTCTTTAGCTATATACCAACACAAAACAAGCAAATTTCTGTGACATTTATCATGCAGAAAGAAATATGTTGATTCAAAAAAAGTATAGGTACTAGCCCCAGAAAGTCAAGCTCCATTGTGATGGTGTATTCAGAAAGAAAGAAAAGGAAACACACCCTCAATGACAAAAGTTCTGCTTAAAGAAACCTCTCCCATTGCCTCACAATCCCATCTTTCTCTCCCTATAAAAATCCTTTGTGTCCCTAGGATTCCCAAGGGGACACTATGAGGATGACAGCACCCTCCCTCTACCAGTGTGTTGGATCTTCAATAAACCTGATTTCTTTTCCACTAATTCACATCTCCTTTTTTTATTGGTTGTTCACAACATTCTAAAGCTCTTGACATATATTTCACACATTAGATTGAAGTGAGTTATGAACTCCCAATTTTTACCCCAAATGCAGATTGCAGAATCACGTCAGTTACACATCCACAATTTTACATAATGCCCTATTAGTAATTGTTGTATTCTGATACCTTTCCTATCCCCTACTATCCCTCCTCCCCTTCCCTCACATCTTCTCTCTCTACCCCATCTACTGTAATTCATTTCTCTCCTTGTTTATTTTCCCATTCCCCTCGCAACCTCTTATATGTAATTTTGTATAGCAATGAGTGTCTCCCTTCATTTCCATGCAATTTCCCTTTTCTCCCCCTTTCCCTCCCATCTCATGTCTCTGTTTAATGTTAATCTTTTCTTCCTGCTCTTCCTCCCTGCTCTGTCCATAGTTTCTCTCATTATATCAAAGAAGACATTTGGTATTTGTTTTTAGGGATTGGCTAGCTTCACTAAGCATAATCTGCTCTAGTGCCATCCATTTCCCTGCAAATTCCATGATTTTGTCATTTTTAAGTGCTGCGTAATATTCCATGGTATATAAATGCCACATTTTTTTATCCATTCATCTATTGAAGGGCATCTGGGTTGGTTCCACAGTCTAGCTATTGTGAATTGTGCTGCTATGAACATCGATGTGGCAGTATCCCTGTAGCATGCTATTTTAAGGTCTTCAGGGAATAGTCCGAGAAGGGCAATAGCAGGTTCAAATGGTGGTTCCATTCCCAGCTTTCCCAGGAATCTCCATAATGCTTTCCAAATTGGCCGCACCAATTTGTAGTCCCACCAGCAATGTACAAGTGTACCCTTTTCTCCACATCCTCGCCAGCACTTGTTATTGTTTGACTTCATAGTGGCTGCCAATCTTACTGGAGTGAGATGGTATCTTAGGGTGGTGCTCACCATCTCTAGCAGTCAGAGAAATGCAATTCACATCTCCTGACTACTGGTTTTTCAGTAATGAAGAGCCTGGACCTGGATCTGGTAACACCTTGAGTCTGCCAGTCTTCTCTATCACTGATGATGACTCCAAATTCCTTTTTAAAAACTCCCTTTTACATCATGTCTATAGGTTCATGTTTCAACAAATTATTCTTTTCTATTTTCAAAGTAGCTCTTTTATACAGATAATGGTTTGTGAAGAAACACTGATTATGGAGTTCTTACACCCTGTAGCAACTCTTCAGGGTGCTAGTGATCAAAAGGTACAGCAAGGCATTGTATATACTTCCATAAGTGCTCAACAAGCTCACAAAATGCTCACATACCATTTACAGAGTGTAAAGAATCATGAGTTCACATACCTCTTGATGCACCACCTCTAGGGTGAAGGAGACCATCTTTATCTTCTCCCTTAAGAAACGGATCATTTTACCAACTAATCTGGAACCTCACACTTCAAAATGAACTTCCACCATTCTTATTACTCCTAGGAGGGTACTATTTGCCAGCTGTTGGACAAAGGTCAGGTGCCTCTCAGGATACTAGTTTTGTTTTCATCATGTAGTCTGAATGAAGGATGTTGAACAATTCAGATACTGGTGTTTTAACCATCTCCTAACTTCTTATCTTTTTATATAAAAGGCACTACATGCACCACAAACTTTTTTTTTCAACTACCCAATGATTGATCTCTATTAAATTTAGTAATCATTTTGAAAGTTATTCAGTGGAGAAATTCACAGAGAGAGGAGCCCTGTCTAGTTATAAACCTGTTACTCTGAAGCACAATAAAAGCATTCCCAGATATAAGGTACAGGAGAGAAGACCCTTTTTACTTACTCTTCCATATGCTTGTGGTCTTACGATTTTGCTTCTCTTATCTATTCCTGTGTCTTTTTTATGCATTTTCTTCTTTATTTTTCTCTTCTGATGTCAAAATGGAAAAAAGGGGTATAAAACAGGCAAAACAAATGACAGTTTGTAATAATACATATATATATATATATATATATATATATATATATATCAATTGAAACGAGAATACAGGCTTACTTCTGAATTCTTTGAGTTCTTTCACTGACTGTTCTAACATCCTTCAGCTATATCTGTCAACTTTTGAATGAGGCAATTTTTTTTATATTACAACAGAGCCTCTCTCCGTACCTCACCCACCCAAACCATCTGTATTTAGAAAATCAATGATGAATCCTATACAATATTTTAAATTGTCAACATCGAATACTGGCAAAGAGGACATAATGCTAAACCATCATACTATCTGGGCCAGTGGGTTTTAATAAGAATGTCTTATTATCTCTATTCAAACAAACTGAATTCATTAGATTTTTGGGCCTGTTACTACAGCTTGGGTCAGGGAAAACACAAATAACAGTGCAGAACTAGGTTTCTATCTGTACTCTATGACTTACTGAAACTGGGATTTGGCTAAAGGGCCTACATTTTATGAACCTAATTTCATGATTTTAAATAGGATTATCACTGCCTTTATCTCTTGAAGGTATTATGACTCTTTAAATGAGCGTGACACACAATAATTAATATTTTGCTTTCCATGTATCATTTATTATTGAACTACTTCAATAGGGACATGAGTTGCCCATTTACAAATCATCTTTACAGCAAAGAAAATAATCAAGCATGTGAAGAGAACCTACAATGGGAGAAAAATTGTTGCCACCTGCACATCAGGTTCAGCATTCATCTCGAGGATATATAAAGAAATCAGAAAACTTAACACTGTAAAAATAAGCATTCCAATCACCAAATGGGCAAAGGAACTGAACAGGCACATCACAGGAGAAATGCAAATGGCCAACAAATATATGAAATAAAATTTCAACATCACTACAAATTACAAAAGTGCAAATTAAAAATACATGAAAGGTTTTAATTTCATCTTCCATCCTGAAGCTTAATTTTGCTGGATACACAATTCTTGGTTGGAACCCATTTTCTTTCAGTGTTTGAAATATATTATTCCAGGATCTTCTAGCTTTCAAAGTCTGTGTTGAGAGATCGGCTGGTATCCTGATTGGTTTACCCCTAAATGTAATCTGCTTCCTTTCTCTTGTAGCTTTTAAAATTCTCTTCTTATTCTGTATGTTGGGCATCTTCATTATAATGTATCTAGATGTGGATCTCTTATGATTTTGCACATTCAACATCCTGTAGGCTTCTAGGATTTGGGATTCTGTCTCGTTCTTCAAGTCTGGGAAGTTTTCTTGAATTATTTCATTGAATAGATTGTTCATTACTTTGGTTTGGACCTCTATACCTTCCTGTATCCCAATGACTCTTAAGTTTGGTCTCTTTATGTTATCCCATATTTCTTGGATATTCTGCTCATGGTTTCTTAACAGTCTTGCTGAGATGTCTATGTTCTTTTCAAGTTGAAATACTTTGTCTTCATTGTCTGATGTTCTATCTTCTAAGTGTTCTACTCTGCTGGTAGTATTCTCAATTGAGTTTTTTTTTTAAAGAGAGAGTGAGAGAGGAGAGAGAGATAGAGAGAGAATTTTTAATATTTATTTTTTAGTTCTCGGCAGACACAACATCTTTGTTGGTACATGGTGCTGAGGATCGAACCCAGGCCGCACGCATGCCAGGCGAGTGCGCTACTGCTTGAGCCACATCCCCAGCCCCTCAATTGAGTTTTTAAGTTGGTTTATTGCTTCCTGCATTTCTAGGATTTCTGTTTGTTTGTTTTTTATAACCTCTATCTCCCTGTATAGTTGATCTTTTGCTTCCTGGATTTATTTATGTAATTCATTGTTGAAGAGATCTTTCATTGTCTGATTTTGCTGTCTAATGTCTTCCTTGAGACTCCAGATCATCTGAAGCATGTATCTCCTGAATTCTTTATCAGACATTCCATCTGCTGCAGATATTACCTCTTCTAACATTGAGTTGACCTGCATTGCTTGTGATCCTTTCTTTCCTTGTCTCTTCATACTGTTCCTGTTTTTTTCTGATTACTGAAACTGTTGTAATATTGAATTTTCCCCCTATATATTTGTATTCCTCTTGTATAGTTGCAAATTTAGAGGGAAATGGATGGCATTAGAGCAGATTATGCTAAGTGAAGCTAGCCAATCCCTAAAAAACAAATGCCAAATGTCTTTTTTGATATAAGGAGAGTAACTAAGAACAGAGTAGGGAAGAAGAGCATGAGAAGATGACTACTATTAAACAGGGGTGAGAGGTGGGAGGGAAAGGGAGAGAGAAGGGAAATTGCTTGGAAATGGAAGGAGACCCTCAGGGTTATACAAAATTACATACAATAGGAAGTGAGGGGAAAGAAAAAAATAATACAAGGGGGAGAAATGAATTACAGTAGAGGGGGTAGAAAGAGAAGAGGGGAGGGGAGGGGAGGGGGATAGTAGAGGATAGGAAAAGCAGCAGAATACAACAGTCATGAGTATGTCAATATGTAAATCAGTGGAAGTGTAACTGATGTGATTCTGCAATCTGTATACAGGGTAAAAATGGGAGTTCATAACCCACTTGAATCAAAGTGTGAAATATGATATATCAAGAGCTATGTAATGTTTTGAACAACCAATAATAAAAAAAAATACATGGGCATTCTGTCTCACTCCAATTGGAATGACAATTATCAAGAATGCAAGTAATAATAAATGTTGGAGAGGATGTAGGAAAAAAAGTTCATTCATACCTTGCTGGTTGGACTGCAAATTGGTGCAACCAATACTTGAAAGCAGTATGGAGATTCCTCAGAAAACTTGTAATGGAGCCACCAATTGACCAAGTTATCCCACTTCTCAGTATAAACCTAAAGAACATAAAATCAGCATAATAGACCCTATAAACCAAAGGCCAAATAATCTTAATGATATGTGAATACTAACAAATAATCAGGGGGGAGAAGGAAGGATACATATTGATTGGATTATACAGATGGAAGTAAGAGAAGGTAGGGGAAATGGGAATAGAAAAGACAGAATGAATCAGACATAACTTTCCTATGTTCTTCTATGAATACACACACACAGTGAAGATCCATATCATGTTACAACCATAAGAATGGGATACTAATTAGAATAAGTTATATGCTATACTCTATGTGTATATAATATTTCAGAATTCACTCTACTGTCATTTTATATCTAAATAGTGAAGATAAATATTTTTTTAATTCCATACTATGAACCCACATAGGATGTTCAATGAAATTCTAGTAATCTAAATCTAGAAGAGTAATATTGCAACTTTTGGGATAATTGATGAGTAAATTTGAGCATTGTTATTTTATGCATCAATTCCTGCTCTAAGATTCTCAAAGAGGCAGCTACTAAAAGATTTGAAGTCCTTTGTAGTACTCTGGGACTATTTCTGGGAAGCAGTCTCATGTCTACACATATCTCATTCTTCCTTCTCCCTCCTGATTATTTGTTAGTATCCACATATCATAAAGATTATTTGGCCTTTGGTTTTTTAAATGGACAGGTGGACCCATGCTACAGCTACACTGTGACTACAACCTTGTGTGTTCCATGTGCTTCTGGCTGGAGCACAACTTTACTGAGCTTCATATCCTAGTTTATTTGGTGTGAGTGATGCCTGTGTGTACCTCACAGTGCTGCCATGGGAAATACAGGGAATAGGGCACATTCAGTGCTCAATACATGCTCTGGGTTGAATAGTCATGTCCTTCCCAGCATATCAGCTTATTACCTCATCTGGAAATGAGGTTTTTGTACATAAAAATGTTTTATGAGTCCATAGTCAATTAGAGTGGGCTATAATCCAATGATTCTTGACCTTAGAAGAGTAAATTTGGAAAGTATACCTGTGCAGAGAGAACAACATGTGATAATCATGACAGAAAAAGGAGAGATTAATCTACACATCAAGGTATGCCAAGAATTTCATACAACTACTGAAAGCTAGAGGAGACGAGGAAAAATCCTCCCCTAGACCTTCCAGAGCAGATACCTTATAATACTTCAGTTTGGACTCTTAGACTCCACAACTGTGTTACAATAAATGATATTTTTGGACACCCAGTAAGTATTATTTTTCAGAGTGGTCCTAAGAACCCAAAAGGGCCCATGTTTGGCTTCTCCTTGACACTCAGTAGAGGAGTTAGTCCCAGACTGGGAGCTTCCTTTCATAAAAGGGAAAAAGAGAAATCCCATTGTCATCAGCAACATCCTGTGTCCACAAAGTCCTGGATAAAATATCATGAAAATGCAGTGTGGAATTCTAAGAGTAAACAATGTTCTAATATTCACATGGAAATCAACAATCCAAAAGATGAGATTCTAAAAACTGATATGAAGACAGTGGTTGAAGTACAGAGATAGAGCTTGCAGTCTTCAGGGAAAAAAATCTGAAACTGTGGAAGGCACATGAGACTGGAAGATCCCATGTGCTCCAACTTATAATGGACATATGCAGGTGTGATCTAAGTAGGAGCTACAGTATGTTTCTCTATAGGGCACTGGGAAAAGAGGTAGGGAAAGAAGGTGAAGACTGGACCCAAGGAGGACCTTATGTCACCTTCACTGCCCCTGAAATTTCTAGACCAGGGCCATCAGTTGAAAGTGTTTATTCCACGAAAGTTAGCAAACCCTGGGGGCTTGTAAGGAATAAAGAAGGGCCACCCTGGGCCCTGAGTCAGACACTCTGAGTTGAGGCCCAGAAGTCTGAGTTTGAGTGAGCTTTCCAAGTGACTGTCATGTACCCTACTTGAGATGTACTGTTGTAGTCTTGAACAGATGGCCTGGGGTGAAAGTGTCAATTTTATTCTCCATAAGGACACCTGGGAATTACAGAATCATACCAATAGCTTTTCTCTTCCAAGCTTCTGACCCTTCATCCTAGTCTCTCTTAAAATCAAATATCCAAAAGAATATATGGTTTTATATATATATATATATATATATATATATATGTATATATACAATAGAACATTACTCTGCCTTAAATAAAACTCAAATTAAGGCAATTGGCAATACATTTACGGAACTAGGAACTATCAAGCTAAGTGAAATACGTCAGTCCCCAAAACCAAAGGCCAAATATTTTCTTTTATATGTGGATGCTAATACACAATAAGGGACAAGGATGAAATAACAGAAGTTCATTGGAGTAGACAAAGAGGAATGAAGGTAAGAGAGCAGCATGATAATAAGAAAGACATGAGAATGAATTGAACATAACTTTCCTATGTTTATATATGAATTCATGACCAGTGAAATTCCACACTATGTACAACCACATGAATGGGATCCTAATTGGAATAAGGTATATGTCATCCATATATAATATCTCCAAATGTACTCTACTGTCACATATATCTAAAAAGAAGAAATAAAAAAGGAGTAAAAGGACCTGGGGGAGGGAAGGAAACAAAGGGAAACACTGTGATATAATATTGCTTATTTTTTATATTAGATTTATATGTGAATATGTAACAATAAATCCATTGTTCTTTAATAATATAATGCATTTACAAAAATATGAAAAAAATTAAAAAGTGGATAGTGGCACATGAACCTAATTAGAAAATCATGCCTTGGTTCAATTCCCAATTCCCAAAAAAAATTTAAGTACATATATGTGTACATATATACATATGCACACACGCATGCATGAGCGCACACACACACACACACACACACACACACATATACAAAATATACTGTATGAACAAATTTAAGTACAAAAATACCATGATATAATCAGTAGATTCAGAAAAGCCATTCAGCACCCATTCAGGTTAAAACACCAGAGGGACTAGTGATAGAAGGAGAAACCAAATGCCAACATCAAACTGAATTAAAAAAAAATTAAAACATTTTTTCTCAAAACAAAAGCAAAACAAGGAAGTAAACTTTCACCACTCCTTGAATCCCCAGCAAGAGCAAACAGGCAAGAGAAGAAACTAATTTCATACACATAGAAAAAAGAAGTCCTGTTGCCTCTGTTTACTGATGACATGAACATTTTACTTAGATGATTTAAAATGCTCCATCAGAAAATTTATAGTGCTGATAACAAATCTACTAAAAGAGATGATACAAGAAAATAATAGATAAATCAATTGCAGTCCTATAAGCAATAGCAAACCCTCTTCAAAACAATTGAGAAAAATGTCTCATTCAAAACCCCTAAAGAAAATACTTTGGAAAATATCCAACTTAGGAGATGAAAAACCTCAACAATGAAAATTATAAAATGGTGAATAAAACAAATCAAGGACAATCTTAAGAAGTGGAAATACTTTCAATAATCTTGAAAAAAGCAAAATTAATATTATCCCAATGGTCATACTACCTTAACCAGTGATCAGACTCAGTACAATCCCAGTCAAAATATCAATGATATCCTTCACAACACAGACATTCTTCATAACACAGAGACAAAACATATTTCTCAAATTTATTTTGACACAGAAGTGACATAGAACATCCAAATGTATCCTGAACCAGAAGAGTGATGCTGAGATCTTCACAATACCAGATATCCAATTATATCACAGAGCTTTAGTTAAAAAAAAAAACAGCATTATATTGCACCAAAACAGACCTGAAGATGAATGGAAAAGAAAACACAGACAAACCCACATAGATAAAGTGACCTGATATGCGACAAAGGGGCCAAAAATATATGTTGAAGAAAACGGAAACACTTTAACAAGTGGTGCTATGAATACTGGGTATTCATATGTGAAAAACATAAAACTTGATCCCTATCACCCTGCATAAAAGCCAACTCCAAGTGTATCAAAGACCTAGGAATTAAACCAGAAACTCTACAGTTGATTAAAGAAAATGTGGCCCAACACTCCAACATATTGACAAAATCATCAACTTAACAGGACCTCTAAAGCACAAGAAATAAAACTAACAGTCAATAAATGAGATGAAATCAAATTTCAAAACTTCTGCACAACAAAGGAAACAAGAATGTAAACAAAGAGCTTACCAATGTGATAAAATATTTTTCATCTGTTCCTCAGGAAATTAATATACAGAATAATAAAAAAAACCTAAAAAATATTAAACCCCAATTACTAAACGAAACAGGCACAAAATCTAAAACAGACATTGCTTAAAAGAAAAAATACAAGTGGTGTGTGTGTGTGTGTGTGTGTGTGTGTGTGTGTGTAAGTATACATAAAACATATTTAGGAATCAGGGAAATGACAATCAAAACCACAAGGAAGAGAAAGTCTGTTATAATGTTCTTGCTCTTTCCCTGTACTTCAATAAAACTATTAGATTCAAAAAGAACTGCATGGAGATTTTATCTCACTCCACTCAAAATACCAATTATCAAGAATATTGTGCAGAGATCCACATATCAGACAGAACATTTGGGGGGAAAGGAAGAATAAAGTTTATTGGATTATACATAGAAAGATGAAGGGAAGGGGGAGGATGGAAATAGGAAAAATAGTAGAATAAAACAGACATAACTTTCCGATGTACTTATATGAATTACACAACTGTGTAACTTTACAGTATATATAGCACAAGAATGGAAAGTTATAGTCCATGTATGTATAACATGTCAAAATACACTTTACTGTACATACACCTGAAAAAATTTTAAAAAGAAAAATAGAATAATTCATGGGGAAATGCAGTGTTGGTAGGACTTCAAATTAGTACAGCCATTCTTGAAAACTGGATGAATAGCTCTTTCAAAACTTGGAATAGAATTACCATCTGACCCAGTTGTCTCATTCCTTGGTATATACCCAAATATCTGAAATCAGCATACTATAAAAACGCAGGCACATCAGTGCTTATAGCAACACAATTCATAATAACCTAATTACAGAACCAGCCATCAAACCCATCAACAGAGTAATTGATAAAGAATACATGGTGTATATACACAATGAAGTTTTACTTAGTCATTAAGAAGAATTAAATTATGGCACTAGGTGGAAAATTGATGAAATGAGAACACAATTCTAAGTGAAATAAACCATACTCAGGAAGCCAAAGGTCAAATATTTCCCCTCATATGTGAATACCCGACCACATAATGAAAAAGAGGGCATTCAACAGAGATATCTGTGAAAGGGGTTACATGGAAGGCATGGAGGACAAACAGAGGGATGAACAGTAGAATGAAACAAACTAAACTCTCTTTGTACATCTATGAATAAAGCATGGTGAATTTCAATGTTGTGTATGTCTATAATGCAGTAATTTAAAAATCTATAAATAAATAGATGTTAAACCAACAGAAGCCAGACTCATTGTTCTCTCTTTCACTCTTCCTCTAATTTTTCTTTTACTTTTATTTCTTCTTTTCCCCCTCATAAATAATGAACAATATGTTGTCTATGGATCAGCCCTATTTTGAAATTGCAAATCTTTGTCTCCCTAATATATTCTTCTTTACTCTTAATTATCTCTATTTTGAACTTATCTTACCACTGGTTAGTTTGTATAATGTCACACCCCACCACTAATGCAATAGAAGCAGTTAAAACACTGGAAGTCATAGGTAATACCAATTGTTTGAGTTTTTGATGGACATAATTCATGATTAACTACTATCTTTAATGATAGAAATTGCTGACCCTACAGTTTCTATTTATTGTGTCAATCAACATTGTACATGTCATAATAGGAACTAAGTACTTAATTTAATCCTGTATGTTATATGCATAGGTTTTTTGCAGTTATTTGACTTTTCTTAATATCTGAGGCACTGGAAAATTACAGGATAACTAAAAGCTGGTAGAGTAGAAACCCCACTGTTTCAGATCCATTTGAATAGATGGGTTAATACATAAACAATATGAAAAAAACAAGAGAAGAAAACATCCAAAACAGAATGATTCAACAATAGACTCTACTGATACTACAGTATAGAAAATGTCAAGGAATAAATTTAGAAAGTTCAAAGATAAGAAGACATAAGAGGTAAAATTGAGGTAAAGATTGGAATCAGAGAGAAAATATTAGAAGTGAAAGATCATGTCAAGGAGATATAGATTTTGAAGAAAGATAATTTGGAAACTCCTGAAATTGAAGAATCAATAAACCAAATTTAAAATTTAATGGAAAGCATTACCAACAGACTACATCATTTGAAAAATAGATATTGACATAATAAAGGCAATATACATAATCTTGGCAAAGAAACTTGATCATGGAGAAAAGATGTTAAGAGAATAGGAGCTGAATTTCATGAAATATGGGATAGAATTAAAAGGTAAAATCTAGGATGTATAGGGGCTCTGAGGAACAAATTAAAGGAATGCAAAATATTTTCAAAAAAACAATGAGAGAAAAATATCAAATATTAAAAATTAAATGGAAAACTCTTTTTGATTTCAGATTTGGTTTATAATCTAACACCTTAAAATATAAAAATCTCAAGTGTGCTCATCATATTCTCTTATTTCAGGGCTCACAAAAAATACTATTTGACTAAACTTTTTTGAGAAAATTGAATTATAAATTCGAGAATGCATATGACTTTATTTGGATACATTCACCTATTCAGCATTGAAACATAATTTAAATAATACATATTTTACAAGAATATTGCAACTTAAAAACCCAAAAGGTTTCGGATATTTAAACAATACCACAAATATCATAAACGTTATTATTTGTAGTTACTCAATGGTCATAAGATAAAAGTGGCCGAAGTGTATTGAAGCTTTCCTGTAAAATGAATGTTATGCTACAATGTAGCTCACATTTAAGAAATTATACTTGAATGAAAGTCACATTATAATATGAATAGCCTAGTATCAAATTTTTTATTAAATAAAAATGTTTTCTTTGAGTGAGGTCTGAAATTTTTCAGAATATAAAGCCTCAGACCTCACTTCCTCACAAATATTGACACACAAAGATTATGGTCCAATGATCTCATAAGAACATTGCATAAGCCAGTTATGAAATTTGGGTATTCCAGGAATACACAGTTTTATTTAAAGAGGTAAAAAAAAGAGGCCATTTCCATTCACTTTCTATCAACCCCATGCCCAACCCAGCAAGACAAACATAATTCATGACTACTTTCTTAGGAGGAAGGGTGGATATGCTTCCAATATTATAGGTGTTGTTTAGGGAGAAACAGATGTCTGAGGAAATGATTTGTCTCACTTGTCTTAAGGCTCATATGAGTAAATTTCTTACTTTCAATACCTGAGTTGGGCTGAGAACCAGAGAGAGCTCAAAAGGATTTTCTACCATACAGCAATGAGACACCAGGGGGAGGAAGAGAGTACAAGACTTTCTTAAAGTCTTCCTCAGCACCACATAAAAAAATAAAATAAAATAAAGATACTGTGTCCAACTACAACTAAAAAATAAATATTAAAACAAATGACACAAAATCAGGAAAATGCATGTAAAGTGTAAAAATGCCAACATGACAGTATTTAAATAAAACAATAATTGAAATAAAATATTTTCTTGAAATTATTGATTGAAACAAAAAGAAAATTAAAAATATAAAATTTTAAATGTGAAGAAACTCTAAGGGGCTTATGAGACAACATCACAAGGACAAATATGTGTTTTGCATGTATCTCTAAAGAAGAGAAAGAGAAGGGTGAGTAGAACTCATTTGAAAAAATAAAAGACATTTTTTTTCAATTCTGAGAAAGAAAATGGATACCCAAATTCAAGAAACTCAAAAATAATTAAGATGAATACAAAAAGGACCCAAAGTTAGGAAAATTGTAACAATCAAAATTTAAAAATAAAGATTTTTGATGGGTTGGGGCTGTGGCTCAGAAGAAGCACACTTGCCTGGCAAGTGTGAGGCACTGGGTTTGATTCCATCACCTCATATGAATAAATAAATAAAAGTCGTTCAATTCTCAGCACCATATATAAATAAATAAATAAAGTCTATCAGCAACTAGAAAATAAATAAATAAGTAAATAAAATGAAAATAAAAAATTTTGAATACAAGAAGTGAAGAGTGATTTATCTCCTAAAATGGAGCTTTCAGAAAAACATCAGCAGGGGAATGGATCCACCATTTGACCCAGCTATCGCCCTTCTCGGACTATTCCCTGAGGAACTTAAAAGAGCGCACTATAGGGATACGGCCACAGCAATGATCATAGCAGCACAATTCACAATAGCTAGACTGTGGAACCAACCTAGATGCCCTTCAATAGATGAATGGATAAAAAAATGTGGCATCTATACACAATAGAGTATTATGCAGCACTAAGAAATGACAAAATCATAGAATTTGCAGGGAAATGGATGGCATTAGAGCAGATTATGCTAAGTGAAGCTAGCCAAGCCCTAAAAAACAAATGCCAAATGTCTTCTTTGATATAAAGAGAACCACTAAGAACAGAACAGGAAGGAAGAGCATGAGGAAAATACTAACTGTAATCAAAGACGAATGGGGGGAGAGAAAGGGAGAGAGAATGGAAAGCATATGGAAATGGTAGGAGACCTACAATGATACACAAAATTATAAGAGGTTATGAGGGGCAAGGGGGAGGGGAAAAAAAGGGAGAGAAGTCTTCGTATTTTTGAAAAAGTAGAATTGTCTGGTGATTGGTCTTTGGCTGACACCATGCACCCCATTTTCCGGGAACATCAACTCTGCTGCTGGTGACATCAGCATTCAGCTCATGGGCCATTATCAATGTGTGCCTCTTTGGTAGCTCTATTCGGATATGTGGAAGTTCCTGCAGTACTGTTTGCTAGTCAAGACATGATGTTGTTGGTCCTGGTGCATCAGTAGCTGATCAGAACAGACTGTGTACTTGCATCTGTATTGGAGAACCAGCCTTTGAACATGGACTTGAGGATATTTGAGGAAGGAAGCTGTGACATACAGCAGAATTTGAGCAAAAACAAAGATGGCAATATGGTTATTGATATTGTACTTGGGATAGACATTTCAAAACCCAACAATCTACCAATAGATGTGAAAACCATGACTGAAGTGAAGAAAGTGAGGAGTTCTTGCATTCTTCTGACAGAGTGCCAGTAGCCCTCCACTCACTCACTGCACTCTGTACAGCCTTCTGGCGACTTATGAATGAATTCTCTCCATAGCCTCAGTTGATACATGTGCAGTGTTTCTTTCCTCTGGCAATTAAATCATATGATGTTTTTTAGGGCATAAATATTGTTTTTAATTTGTTCCTCATTGAGAGAGAATTCTCAGAAACTTCAGGGCATTTTTATATATTCCAAAGTACATTTCATCCTGTAGCTACTGCTTTACCCTCCTACGTCTTTGTAACCAGTCAGGTGGCTCATCACTGTGTGATCTTCTTTCTATTTTTATGTGATCCCTGTTTGTTCTTCATTTTTCTCTCTAGCTTTTTCATAGGGTATAAAACCTTCAACCCTTTGCATTCTGTGTCTGATTATGTCACTGATCATGTCACTTCTTGTTCCGTTCATAACTTTGCTGGACATAGCAGTCTTGGTTGGTAAGTATATACTTTCAAAGCTTGGAATACTTTATTCCAAACCCCCTTGATTTTAGAGTCTGAGGTGAGAAGTTTGAAGTGAAGCTTATAAACATAAATATAATGAAATTTATACAAACAAATATAATTTTATATAAATGTGACCTAATGTTTTTCATGTGTATCTTTTACTATTTTTCTTTATTTCCATTTTTAGATCCTTTGATTATAATATGTCTTGCAGAGCTGCTTTTTATCTTAATGTTTCTTCTTTGGGATTCTGTATGTATAGTGTATGTATATGTCTATCTTAGTTTTAATGTTTGAATTTTTTTAGTGTTATTTTATCAAAAAGGTCGATACCATTAGCCTGAATCTCTATGTTCTTCTCCAACTTTGGCCAAGATTTTCTATTTGACCTTGAGCCCAAAGCAGTGGTGTTTGCCAACCATGTACTGAAGGTTTTGAAAATGTAAGCAAAAATAAACTTTCCTTCTTAAAATTGTTGTTTGGTATATTAGTCATATTAATAGATAATTATGAACAGGAAAGGAGATACTTTTTGATCAAAATTTTGAGCTTTTGGTTTTTTTTTTCAGTTTATTCTTCTCCAGGTTTTAAGGCTATTTTGAAGTGGAACTTAATGTATCTCAATTTGGTATATTAAGATTTACATTTTCATTTATACTGGTTTTGCTTCAATGTTGAGTTTCTCTTCAAAGTCAAAGTGGAAAAAAATTGATTGAGACTATAAATTTGATCCATTAGATCCTCCAGGATATATTATTATTTAATATACATAAGCTTATCTCAAATGATTTGGGGAGTTCTTCAGGCTGGGCTACTTGATTTGAAGAGAAGGAAAATTTAAATTAAAAGCTTCAAGTTATAAATGCATTTTGGAACCAACTCATATCCTTCTCAGCTATATTGGTGTCTATATATTGTGACTTGTTAACCACCTGTGGGAAATTTCACTGAGCTGTTCCAATTATTATCTTGCAACTGTTGTTTTAATATTAAGTGATATTTTTCTCAAGACAAATCATAAGTATGTTTTCCACTGATATTTTGAGAGCCATATTCACTACACAGTTTTTAAATAACAGATACTTTTACCTCTAAATCTATTTTCTGACAGGGTACAGCAAGCAAATGTTTTGTGGATTTGTATGGAAAATTAAATAACTCTACCCAATGGAAAATATAAACATTTGACCATGTATCTGAATCAAAAACATAAAGGTATGTTTCTATTGTAGATGTAATAAAATAAGATTTTGAATCACTCCTTCTTCATACTTATAATCCATTCTTTTAAAAATGATTGTAGTAGAGTGACATGAATTTAATGAAATTCTTAAAGCTATATGAGCATCTCAATTACAGTTGAATGGCATTCCCTTGTCTCTCATTAATACTTGACCATATGACACAGAATGAGAATTCAGTAATGAACTTTCCTATGGTTGGAAGAATGATTGATATTAGTGTAGAAACAGATCTGTCCTTGAACCATAAAAGGGAGTAAATGCTCATATAATTAAATACCTATAACTATAAGCTACCATAACTTCTATATTATGATATGTAAGTAAGTCATTTTATGTTGCCTTTATAAGGTATATGGGTAAGGTTACTTTTATAGTTTTCTATTTTTTGATTCTTATTCTTTGTTATTCAGAAAGTTTTTCCTTGGAACCTATTTTCGCATTTAGCACTATTTTGGATGCTGGAAAATATATAATAGCATTTTTATTTGGTATTTAATAAATTTACTTTTAATATTGGACAGGTTGCCTATCCCGTTCTGTTTTAGAATATGAATATATCTGTAGGGATATTAAATTGGGGTTAAAATAAATAAAGGACCCAAACAAAAAGAACTTAAGTTAGAAAACCACAAGCCATTATATAAAGAGCATAAATCATGCTGTCTTTTGTTAAGTGGGATCACATTTAGAAGGTCAGCGGCTCACCCTTATGAATAGGTTGAGTTCTTTTGTAAGTCTTGAGTGTCATAATCTATCTATCTATCTATCTATCTATCTATCTATCTATCTATCTATCTATCTATCTATGTATCTATCTATCTATCTATGTTTAGTACAGTAATATAAATATGCAGAAAAACTTACACATACATGTGTACGTATGTAATAGGGCTTTCAAGAGACAGAGCATCATTAAATGATTATAGATATTTGTAGTTTTTAAGCTGAAACAGTCAGTTCACACTGGCTATTATTTTTTTTCAACATTTTTAAAATTTGTGCATTATAATTGTACATAACAAGGATTTGTGTTATATATTTATACATGCACACAATTTAACAGTATAATTTGGCCAATATTGCTTCCCAGCACTTCTTCCCTCTCTGCCTACCTCTCAACCCTTGATCTTTTTCTTTAATTATCTCCCTTTCATCTTCCTGAGATCATCCCCCACACCTTTCTATTTCTTTTTCCATTCTAGCTTGCACATATGAGAGAAAGCATATGATATTTGATCTTCTAAGTTTGACTTATTTTGTTTAGTATTATGGTCTCCACCCATTTTCCTGCATATGACATAATTTCATTTATTTTATGGCTGAGTAAAGTTTCATATTATCTTACTTCTTTTTGAATTCCTAGCATTAGGCACACAGGGAAGCTAGTGTTAGTCCATCATATTGATGATAGTAATAGCACAGCCCTCCTTTCTCATTCACCTCCAATTTTGGTGTTCCTCATGTGTGCCTGCCATGATCCTTTGGGTGATCTTTCATCCTTGTGGTGGAACAGTATAACTTGCAGTAAGGATGAAGGATACTAAGCCAGAGAAGGAAACAGATGGCTGTGGAGGGAACTCCATTAGTTTGACTCCATGTCCATCATCTTTTTTTCTTGAGAAGCAAGGGTGCCATTTTTAAGCCAGAAAATGTCTGCAGTATGAGGATTCCCTTCATCTTATAAAATTTTATTTTTCTTGTATGTATCACAGTATTTTTCGCATGTGAACTATAATTCTGTATGTAGTATAATTTTGATAATTATTTGACTTCCTCATTTTTTCTGGATGGGGATATGTTAGTATTGTAATAAGGTTTTTCATTAATGAAATAGGTGGATTGGATCAGGTGATTTCTAATTCTGATTTCATCTTTGATACACCTTTTAATCTTTTACAGTTATTTGATATGTGTTTCTTTTTTCCTGAGCACCTAAAAACATTTTTTATTCATTCTATTTAGTTGTACATGGCAGTGGAATGCTCTTTGACACATCATACATAAATGGAGCATAACTTCTCATTCTTCTGGTTGTACATGATGTAGACTCACTGATCATGTAGTCATATATGCTCATAGGGTAATTATGTCAGATCCATTCTGCTATTCTTTCTACCTCCATTCCTTTCCCCCTTCCTTCACTCCCCTCTGCCTTATCCACAGTACCTCTGTTCGTCCCTAGGAACCCCAACCCTTATTGTCAATTAGCATCTGAAATTCAGTGAAAACATTCAGCCTTTGGTTCTTTGGGATTAGTTAATTTTGTGAAGCATGATATTCTCCAGCTCTATTCATTTATCACCAAATTCCATAATTTCATTCTTATTTAAGGCTGAGTAATATCTGGTTGTGTATGTATACCACATTTTCTTTATTCATTCATCTGTTGAAAGGCACTTAGACAGGTTTTATAGTTTAACTATAACATTGATGTGGCTGCATCACTGTAGTATTCTGACTTTAAATCCTTTGGGTATGAACTGAGAAGTGGGATAACTGGGTCAATTCCAAGTTTTCTGAGGAATCTCCGTGCTGCTTTCCATAATGATAAATTGAAAATTTGCCTTCCCACCAGCAAGGTATGAATGAACCTTTTTTCCTAAATCCCCCCAACATTTATTGTTGCTTGAATTCCTGATAATTGCCATTCTGACTGAAGTGAGATGAAATCTCAGCGTAGATTTGACTTGCATTTTTATAATACTAAAGATGAACATTTTTTCATATATTTGTTGATGGTATTTTTTTCTGCTGTGCAGTGTCTGTTCAGATCCTTAGTCCATTTATTGATTGGGTGGTTGTTATTGTTGTTGTTATTATTAATATTATTAGTAGTAGTAGTGTAAAGTTTTTGAGTTCTTCATATATCCTGGAGATTAATGCTGAAACTGAGGTGCAGGTGGTAAAGATTTTCTCCTGTTCAGTAGGCTTTCCTCTTCATATTATTGTTTCTTATGCTGAGAAGAAGTTTAAAGGCTGCTTCTTTGATTCCATTTCACTTATTGATTCTTGATTTTACTTTTTGTGCTGTACTGGTGTTGTTAAGAAAGTAAGTTCCTAAGCTTACATTCCTACTTTTTCTTCAGTTAGTTGCAGGGTCTCTATGTTCTAATGCCTAAGTCCTTGATCCACTTTGAGTTGTGTGCAGGGTGAGAAGTAGGGGTTTAATTTCAATTTCCCAGCACCATTTGTTGAAAATTCTATCTTTTCTTCAGTGTTTGTTTTTGGTGCTGTTTAATAATATTAGATAACTGTACTTATGTGGGTTTTTCTCTGTGTCTTCTCTTCTTTACCATGGTTCTGGTACTGATTGTAATGCCTCCTGCATCACTTTTCTTGCTAATGACTGCTTTGCCTATTCTGATTCTCTAATATTTCCAAATGAGTTTTATGGGTGATTTTTCTATTTCTACAAAGGAACTCATTGGTATTTTCATAGGAATTGCATTGAATCTGCAAAGCACTTTGCATAGTATGGTTAATTTGACAATATTAATTCTGCCTAAGATAGGCAGAATTAGGGCCTGGGAGATCTGTCCATCTTCAAAGGTCTTTAATTTCTTTCTTCAGTATTCTGTAGTTTTCATTGTAGAACTCTTTCATACCTTTTCTTATATATATTTCAAAGTATTATATTGTTTTCTGAGGCTATTTTGAATGGGATATTTTTCTAATTTCTTTTTCAGTTCATTTGCCATTGGTATATAGGTACATAAATTATTTATGGGTGTTAATAACCCAATGAATTTTGATGTATTAGATCTCCCAGGCCCTAATTCTGCCTATCTTATGCAGAATTAATATTGTCAAATTATCCCTGTTCCCATTTATTTCTGAAATTTTTTATCCCCTGATTGTATCTGTTATCCAATCCTAATCCAGAGTTGTATATTTTAACCTCCAGGCATTAAAAGGTTTGTTTCTTGTCATTAACTTCTTATTTCTTTCATTTATGATCTTATAGGGTGCAAGAAGTTATCTCTATTTCTTGTATTTACCTTGTACTCGAAAATATGACTTTTTTTGGTTCAAGGGATTCAACTCAGAGGCACTTGACAATTGATCCACATCCCCAGCCTTATTTAGATACAGGATGTCACTGAATTGCTTAGCACCTTTTGTTTGCTGAGGCTGGCTTTGAACTTGCAATCCTTCTGTCTTAGATTCCTGAGCTGCTGGGATTACAGGTGTGCTCCACCACACCTGACAATATGAACTATTTCAAAGAATGGTCATTGTTTCATGGAGAAGCAAATGAATTTATTGTTGATGGATTAAATAGTCCATAGATGTCTGTTCAGTCTATCTGATTAATGTTTGCCATTTAGTTCTGAAGAATCTAGGCTGGCAAGTTTTTCTTTTTGGGTGGGCATGGTACAGAAAGGTTTCCCCAAACCTCAGCAGTGCAAAGAGTATGCAGTGTGGTCCTCACAAGGCCTTGCATCTGCCACAAAAACTCTGTGTTCCATATATGGCTCCCTCCAATTGTCACCTCAACCACCCCCCCCAACACTAGACCATTTTATAGGAATCTTGTTTTGTTTAAAAGCATTGACCCAGGTGTTGGGTATATGGCTTAGTGGTAGAGTGCTTTAGCATGTATGAGAACCTGAGTATGGTGCTTATCTCTTTAAAGAAATGACTTGCCAAAATTATTTTTGCCAATGAAAAAGCTTATCAAGGGAGATTGAGGGATACTGGGTGATGTGGGCCATATGTGGAGGTCCTGACCCGAAAGCCTAGAGAAGCAGAGTTCATGAGTGTCTCCATGCATCTATTCACTCATTTTGCAAATTTGACTGAGTCCTGGAAGATAAAGTGCAAGTCAGTTATGTAGGTTAGAACAGTGTCCAAGATAGTATGTCTGATCTCCTTCATTTCAGTTAATATTTAGGGGTAAAACAAACTAAGTACTATAAATACAATAAAGAAGGCTCTGTAAAGGACACAAACTAGGCATTCAGTGTTCTTGGTTCCAAGTCTGGATTGCTTCTGAGTGAGGGCTTCATTATCCTGTGATGGCAGGAAAAGTGGGAGCAAGGTGCTACCAGAGGCATTGGATTAAGTGCAGGGATAGGAAATAATGCCACAGGCCCTGAGGAGAGGGAGCAAGATCAAGGGAGGGTACAAAAAGATTACGGAGATCATTGCCTGGTCATGGGGACTGTGGACCATGGTGAGTATTTTGAACTTTATTCTAAGAGGAATAGGAAGTCATCTGTGCCTGAATCAGGGTGGGTGTCATGGGTTGGCTCCTGGTATAAACTTTCTTCATTGAACTGATTTTGTTTTAACCCAACTGTTATGTAGTTCTCCCATTTTCATTATATCAAGGTCTCTAATTTTGTTGGACCATTCATTTAATGAAGACTTTTTGTGTTCCTTGTGTTACCACGTTTCTCTGATTCTTCTTGACCCTAGTAGCTTGAAAAGGTGCATGCACATTTGAAGAAACCATTACTTCTTCCAGACTTAAGGACTTATTTGAGGATGGGAAAGCTTTTTCCTTCAGAGCAGTATGAGAGGACATGCTGACCTAGTATAGCACTGGTCTAGTGGCAATGGAGCAACATCTTTGTTATCTGAGGTTGAAGGATGCATTGCTTCTCTTTTAGAAGGCACAACTGTTGGTAACATGAAAACCTTCATGGTCATTGGTGGCTAGAGCTATGGGAAATCTAGAGTTGCTATGAGGACAAGCTGGGTCATAGATAGTTCCTCTATATTCATGCAGAGAAGGTGAAAGACATATGGGCCAGGCAGTGTGCACACTTTGGTGCAGTATCAGCTGCAGGCATGTGCAAGGTAGACAGGCTTCCTGTGGGCAGAGAAGTAGTAAGGAAAAGCTAGGACCAAGGACAGAAACCAGGGCTGGCAAAGAGTGTCTATGACGTGGGACCTAGTTTGTTAAAGCACAGGACTGTAAGATCAGATCTGATTGTAGACACATAGGGCTTCAGGGAAGGACCAGAAGTAGAGCTTTGCCTGGCTGCTGTGTATCTACAGATCTGGGGCCTAATCATGGATGCATAAAGCTAGAAACCTCACCTGTGAATTGAAGTATGGTGGCAGGGACATGGAGGTGTTGAGGATGGCTGTAAACATGCACTATTTTTTTGTGAGTGGAACTGAGGAGAAACGTGTGCCGTGGCACAGAACAACTCTCTGCAGGCAAAGCTACATGGTGGTGAGGATGGTTAATGGGACTCTGGGTTCTTACATATGTTAATAACACCATGAAACAGAGCTGGTGACACATGTGTACGTAACTTCAGAGGCTGCTAAATATGGCGAGCAGTGGCTCGTGACTGGTGTTGGAAGTGGTATTGTGCATGTGCAACTGCCAGTCCAACATCTGGCAGTGTGCATGGATATGGCTGCAGGTGTACACCCATCACATGGGATTGTGCCTCCAGTATGGGCTGCAGCCTTCGTGTTCTCTTGCACAGGAAAAGGCTGTTTGGTGACCTATGGAGTATGGATTTGTGGCAACTCTAGCTGAGGTTACCTTGGGTAGGCAGAATCTAGAGGTAGTGGTACAGGTGCTTGGAGACTGAATGCAAACACCTTTGAGGCTTTTTGTAGTAGGGAAAGATGCAGGGTTCCTCTGTGGCTTTTGGTTTCCTCAGTGGCAAAAACTACTGCAGTCTGTTTGGAGCAAGCACCTGAAGTATGTAATGGCAAACCCTGAGGGAATGCCAGAAATGAAGGCTAGAGTTGTTTACAGAAGGAGACAGTGCAGAGGTTGTGGGGGTTCTGGGCACAGTAGCCACTGGGGACCATGATTTCTTCGGCTGCAAGTTGATCCATGTGTTGCACTACTTCTTTGTTCCAGGTCATCTCCAAATAGCTCATCTCTTCTTCTCTGCTCAGTAATCTGGGTCGGGAGAAACCGAATCAGGACATTTTGGTACTACACTTTAAAGCCTAGGGTGATGGTTGTTACACTATTCTCCTTTTGCTTTTGAGTGGAACTGGTGGGCTGCTTACTCCTTCTTTGTGTTGAGCAGAGCTATGTCAGGGAGTGGATGATGCAGCAGAGCGACACTAAAATTGCTTTTGGCGCAGTTATTCTGTTGTTTTCTTCTAATCTGTTGCTTTAAATTAAATGCATTCCTGAATTTTTCCAGATTTTTTTCATGGACATCTTAAGTCAGGGATCTCCTTTTCTGCCATTTACTGAATAAAGTAATAGGAAGAGTGCAGTATTTGTTTCCTGCTGTGGACATAGGCAGCTGCGCAATGGCAGAGAGGATGAGTCTTGCCCAGCCAGGTCTGGGTGTGGGGGGTTCTCACCTGCCCGTCATTGAGGCCCACCTGATTCTGGTGGGGCATCTCTCTCACTGTATGGGTCTTGGGGGGTCTCGGAGCAGTCCCACCTGGTTCTTGGTGGGGTCTGTACAGAATAGCCAGGCGCTGATCACATAAAGGGGGCAGACCTTCCAGGAGCCAATCACCTAGGGCCATGCAGATTGTGGAATGTGCATTTGTGTTTATCAGTGTCACCTAGCAACGACTATTTTGTCAGTTGGTTGGCATATAGGTAGTGGCAGACCTGCTTTGGTAGGCCACTCGACAGAGGTTGTTACCTAATTGTCTTTAGGATGGCTAGAGCCTGGAGAAAGTTTGTTTATATAAGCCTGGGAATCAAGTTTTTTGGATATACCCCTCTTGGGAAGATCCACCAGGCTGCCAGAAATTGTGAACTGGGAAGAATTAAGCGTTATCTGGGACGTGGATGTAATGTTGATGGCACCGATCATAAAGATAGGTAATAGGGTCTGGGAGGCCAGGGACTGAGGGGTAAGGGACCAATGGGCTGATGGAATTGAAGCCTGCACCATCCAGGCTGTGCCAATGGGAGCAGAGCAGAAAGGATACCAGTTCTCCTTTCACCAGAATGTTTGACTTTAATATTCTGTGGAGTCCTCAATATCCAGGACCTGCACACCTTGGAAGTTCAGTAACCAGGACTTCTAATGGGCAGCTAAACAAAACCAAATTTTTAACTGGTTTCCCAGACACTTAAAATTTCCCTATAAGGTCACTGATTTTTTTTTAAAATAAATACACAAAACAGATTTAATGTACACATTTTAAAAAGCATTGAAAATTTTTCAGATGTAATCTATTACCTCTTGTGTCCCAAGAGCCTCACAAGAACTCTGAATTGGGAAGATGGCTCCATGTTCTTTCTTCTTTTTTATATTTTTAAAATTCCTTCACACTAGTATATTTAGGGGTGTGTCTTCCACCTCTAAAAATAAGATTTTACTTATTTCTCACATCCTTCACTCACTAATTTATGAAATTCTTAGGATAACTTGGTGTCATCTTAATCATCCAACCATTTTCATAACAACAGTGTTGACAATCCCTGAATTTTCTGGAAATACTTCATTAACTTCAGTTAGTGAAGTTAACTACCTTTAACTACCTTTCCACAGAGGACACTAGAGTTCACTGGCAGCTTTCACACTATCCAAAACACCAAACACAGCATGCTTTTTCAATTTTGTTATCACTTTAGACTAAAGTAAAAAAGCATATGCCAAAAGCTTCTCGCACAAAATTCCAAAATTGCTGATTCCACTGTTCCAGTACCCTTTCCTGTAGTTATCCATTACTGTGTATCTGTACAAGCATGAAGAGTAGAGCATTGGTTGAGAGCATCCAGGCAGTGCAAGCTCTCAGTCACCAGGGCCAAGGGAGTAGCACACAAAGGGTGCCTAGTCTGTACAGTGCTGCCTGCTGCTGCCCTACTGTAGCTTGCCCTACTCTGTTCTGAAGCGACTAAGAGTATCAAAGGTAGGCCCTGCTTGTGGTTTGTGCATTAGAATACTCACTGACCCCAAATGTGAGCTCTCTCTGTGGTTATCAATTTCACAAAAAAACAAATAAAAATATCTGTACATTTTTTAGTTCCACACGCAGTCATTTAGGGTCATGATGACACTAAGAAAATGTTTGCAATGAACAAAGACTTGCCATTCTGTGTATCAAAATACATTATTAACTTTCACAAATTACTTGTTTGCCAATAGCCAAAAGATTAGTGACTGGAACAGGATAAAAAGAATACTCAAATATCCAGAAGGGAGAGTAAAATGGAATTGGTAGGTAGTGGCATGCACAGTTATAAATGTGGCACAGCAGTTATCATTAAATCATCTGTTTGAGGAGCAATAAACAGCTCAAGCCATAATCAACAGCCCAATACCACTACTCTTCATCTTCAAAATATTGTAGCTGCGAAATTTATTTCATTTGTTAGACTTAAATTCCTTCTATTGCCAAGGACATGAATATTTTTTTCCTATGTTCATATGTCACTTTCACTTGAGCATCTGTAAAATTAGAGTATTTTATCTGATTAAATTAGAATTCCAAGTTGGAAATGTAGCTCAATGTTAGAGCACTTCTTGCATGTCAAAGCAAAGGGTAAGGGTGTAATCCCCAGCAAAACAACAACAATAACATTGTCATCGTCATCAACATAATAAATTTTAAAAAGAGAGGTAGGAAAAAAAGAAGTCTTCTTTCAAATTCATTATTTCTTAGAATGCCTTTGCCAACATGAAGAAAGCATTTATGTTTTTTTTCTAGTACATTTCTATATAGATGTCCTATAGTGCATTTCATCTATTGTAGATATTACTATACATACATTTCTTATATATGTATATTTTATTTTACATATGCAATTATAGGTTAATAATTTTGTTTTGGTGAGAATAGAAGAGAGCAAGTATAAAAGATTATTACTCCTGAAAAATATTGCTTTACTTTATAAAAGTTTCACATAAAAATACTAAACTTCTCAACTTTAGTATTTTTAAGTGGAACTTTTATAAAGTAAAGCATTAAAGAATTATTCTTTAATTCTATTCATTTGTACTCATAAAATGAATACGTTTTTAATGCGCAAGAACTGCACAGCTACTTATTTTGTATTTGACATATTCTACTATCTCAGAGAACTCTTACATAAAAACTTTCTAGGTGTGACCAGTTAATTAAAACTGACGTGATAGGACTCAATTTCAAATGAAACAGTTCTTCCTCCTTTTCAATCATGCATTCATGGAGGTAAGAAATTGTAAACGTCCCTTGTGAAAAATTAAGACAGTATTAAATACTGAACATTGAAAATACCTGATTCATATATAAATCCCATATATATAAATACTGAATTAATTTAACCATACTAATTCATTTGGGTTCTTTTTCCTTTGGCATTAAGTTTGCTTTCGGTTTGGCCTTTTACTGTTATTATTCAGCCTACTTTACCTATCATACATATTTAAACTGAATTTAAATGCCATCCATGTCATGAGAACTGCCTTAAATCTATTGTTTGTCTCACATTTCACTTAAGGTAAGGCACCATTAATTATGATGGTTCTTTATTTTGTTTATGAAGAAAAAATTAAATGCTGCCAATTATAGTTGTAATGCAGCCCAAATTATTAGTGGGATTCCATTGTCAATGTTGTTAAAATGATAAGAAAAAAAAATCATCTTAGACTCATTGAAATACATAGTTTTAAAAATATATTTTTAAAAATCACTACAATACTACTAACTTATTAGTTGAAATACTCTTAGTTGATAAAAAGCAATAATATTGATTACAATAGCTACCAATTATGGAGCTGTTGCTGGTGCTACAAAACCTTCAGATGTTTTACATAGATTCTCCATTAAGCATCCTGGTAGTATTCAGGGAGATACTCATTTTAATCCTTACTTTTTTAGGAATTTGAGGGAGAGTAAGACTGTGAGATAACTAGTACATCACAGAGTCTAAAGTAGAATTCATACTGAAGATGAGCTAAATATCAAGTCCATCTTCTTTCTAGGCAAGTGGGCTGCTCTGCTCTGGGGATGTGGTTCTGTGGAAGAGCCCCTCCTTACCTAGAATGCTTCAGGCCTGGGTTCTATCCCCAGCAATATGAAAACAAAGCAAACAAAAATAAGTAAAATCAATGGAACCAGTCACAGTCGCACATACCCATGATTCCAGTGACTTAGGATGCTGAGGCAAGAGAATTGGAAGTTTAAGACCACAGTGGGCAATTTAGTGAGACCCTGCATCAAAATTGTTTATATAATAAAAATGTGCTTAGGATATGACTCATTAGTTGAGTAACCCAGGGTACAATCCCCAGTAGTATCAGAAACAAGAAATAAGAAGAAAATGTCAGTGGCATAGGCTAATCATTCATTAATAAAATAAGTAATGACAGCTACTAAATATTGTACCTTCTTCATAAGAAAATAGAGGAATTATGAGCTACTTATTGTTTATAATTGCATAAATAGTTGTATATTTTAAAAGGTACCTTATGAATTCCTAATAAAGCTTCTTACTTGCACAGAACCCCTCTACATTATGCCTGTGCCTATGGCAGACCAGCAGCGGTGGCTCTTCTAGTGAAGAGGAAATGTAATGTCAATTTGTGTGACAGTGATGGCAACACACCATTGATGAAGGTAGATATACCAGTGGTTTTGCAGGAAATGAATTTGATGAAATGCTTAGATAGAAGAAAAATTGGTTAATGCCATTTAGTTATAACTAATGAGTAAAACGTGAAATATTTTTCTTGGATTTCCAAAATTAACAATCTATTTCTTGGTTAAAACCAACAGGCCCTACAATATGAGGAAGAGGAATGTGCAATTATTCTTCTAGAACATGGTGCCAATCCAAATGTTCACAACAACAAGGGTGAAACTCCACTCCACTATGTTATCTTTTATAGGAACACATTAATAGCAACAAAACTGCTTTTATTCAACGCAGATATTGAAGCCAAAAACACGGTATATACATCAATCACTATTATTTTCAAAATATTTAAAATTTTTCTTAAAATTAACAGTAATGCATGTTAAAAAATACTGATCATAAACAAATTTTCTTTTTATTAAAATACTAGCAAATGTTGGAAGTTCTCCTCGTATTCTTCCTCCTCCTTTTGTAGCTCATGTGTGTATTTAGTTTGCCTCCATCAGTTGAATCCACACTTAGAATTCAAGAGACTCATGCAGAAATCTGAACTTCAAGCTTCTGTGAAGGAACATGATGCGGTCCCCTTGAGCCATAGTACTGTGTGGTGTGGTGTGCAGGGTTTGCCTCCCACATGCTGGGCACACATGTTCTTCAGTTTGCTTCTGGCAACTGCAGCACTTACTCCAATCACCTACTTTGCCTCTATAAATGAGGTTACAACTCCTCTTTTTTAATATAGTGTGATAAAGATTTCATGGTGTTTTCTACTGATATACAAGAATATGGACTACATAATATATTATGAATCTCTTTCATATGGGATTAATTGTTTGAATTTAGAATTTGGAAGTTAAATAGTTTTCTCTATATATACTATAAAAATAATGTTTCCACTGGAATTTTTGAAAGGCTGATTAGGTCACTCATTGCTAGAATATATAAATTATTACTAGAAGTAGATAACTCATGGATCTTGCCAGCTGTACTATGTATCAGTCTTCCGCTTTGTTCCTTAAAAATGCAAATGTTTAGTGCCTTTCATGATGCTACAAGTACTCTGTGTAGATCAGTATAAATCTTGATGATACACAAAATTTCTGAATTAAATTTTGCCTAAAATTATAAGTAACTTTAAGTAGCAATTAAAGTGGATGAGAATAAAAAGAATTTTGGAAAATAACCAAGCATTATGTTACCAGGATTGTCGTTACAAGTGAGAATACATTTTCAATGAGTTATAGTTTTACATAGTAGTTGAATTAATTCCCCCCAAATCTTACATGCATGGAATTCCAGTTGAGTCATTGATTCCCTCTTTTCCATCTGTCTACCCCTCCTCCTCCATTCTCCCCCTCCTATTCTCCTGGACCTCCTTTCACCTGTCTATTTATTTATATTTGGTTGATTCTTTTTACTTATACATAAGGGTGCAATTACCTGTGGTATATTTATATATGCATATAACACGAATTTTAAAGATTTCCTTCTTCATTGCCTTCCCTTTTTCATTATCTCTGTGCCTCTCAATCTTCTTTTTCTACACTAATGATCTTCTTTACATCTTTTGATATTCTGTTCTTCATTTCTTTTTCTTTAATTAACTCCAGCTTCCACATATGAAACATTTTACCTTTGAGTTTCTTTTTTGACTTATTTCACTTAGCATGATATTCTTGGATGCCAACTCATTTACCAACAAATGACATAATGTATTTTTATGGCTGAGTAATACTCCATTGTATGTATGTGCACCAGAATTTCTTAATCCTTTCATCCATTCACAGGTATTTGGGTTAATTTTATAATTTACCTGTTGTGAATTGTGCTACTGTAAACACACATGTGACTGTATTTATATACAGTTACACGTAAAATTTTGTTTTACTAATTTTGGGAAAATACTGAGTCATAGGATAGCTGTTTCATGTTGTGGTTCCCTTTTTAGATTTTGGGAAATCTCCAAACTGTTTTCCAGGGTGGTTGTATTAGTATGTAGTCCCACCAACAGTGTAAACGTGTCCCTTACCCCCACATTGTTTTTTTTTTTTAACCAGGGAGAGAGAGAGAGAGAGAGAGAGAGAGAGAGAGAGAGAGAGAGAGTGAGAGAGAGAGAGAGAGAGAGAGAGAGAGAGAGAGAGAGAGAATGAATATTTATTATTATTAATTTTTTCGTTTTCAGCGGACACAACACCTTTGTCTGTGGTCCTGGGGATCGAACCCGGGCCACACGCATGCCTGGCGAGCATGCTACCACTTGAGCCACATCCCCAGCCCCACATTCTTACCAGTATATATTACTGTTTGTGTTCTTGATAATTACCATTGTGGCTGGAGTAAGATAAAGTTTTAGTGTAGTTTTTATTTGCATTAACATAATTGCTAGAGATGTAGAAGACTTTTTTATATATAGTTGGGACATTTGTGTTTCTTTTGAGAAATTTCTGTTTAGTTCTTTTGCTCAGTTATTGACTGGGTGGTTTTTTTGTTTGTTTGGAGTTTTTAAAAATATTTATATTTTAATTCTTATTGGACACAATACATTGATTTTATTTATTTTATGTGCTGCTGAGGATCAAACCCAGGGCCTCACATGTGCTAGGTGAGTGCTCTACCACTGAGCCATAATCCCAGCTCTGTGTTAATTTTTTTTGAGTTGGTTATTTCTCTTTGTTAATCCTTCTCAGTGGATTAGTTGGAAAACTTTTCTCCAATTGCATAAAATAATATATTTTTGTATTGAACTTTCTGACATGTAAGATAAATATCTTTCAACTTATAATAAGAGAAGACATAGGAACAATTATGAAAAAGCAACATAGTTTACTCAGACTCTATCAATTTTAAGCAGAAATTTCTTACATTGGAATCTGGGATTCTAATTTCATAAATAAAAAAGAATCAAGTGGACTTGTATAACATGGAGAAAACTTCCATGTTGCTGGAAAGCTCTCAGAAATATATTCCTGTAATTTCAATTGTTCACATGTGAATATCTCCAATAAAAAATCAGTGTCAAGTAGGTGTTAAGCAATGGAAAAGCTATTTCTGTACTACTGGACATACAATTCACAGTAAATTTTCTCTTAACAGTAAAACAAGGAATCTTTTCTATGAGGCTTGGTATTACTGGAAAAGTAGATGATCTTCAGAATATGATTTATACACCCTACTAGTGAGTTGAGAATTTGGCTTGTTAGTGAAATATAATACTTATATTCTTTACTAATATGTATTAGGGAATGGGTCTATTGGGATATAAAATACATTTTATGTCCTAAAGATGCTCTTGGTTGAGGAGGGTTCATGTTACATAACTCCAAGATGCCAGGATGAATGCTTGACAGCGGCAAAGATCCATGGAAACAGTAAATGTATGAAGCAGTTTTAGAAATGCTGGAGTTCATGTGGCCACTCTAGGCAGAAGAGAGGCATCTCAAAATGAAAGAGCAGCACATATGGAAGCAGAATGGGAAGAGAAGAGAGTGGCTACTCTTAATTTACATTATTATTATATGCTTATGTTCATATAGTATTTTGTAAGGTTAACTTCAGTTGAAAAGTAGTAATTTTTTGAATAAACTATATTTGTTGTTTTTCAGAGTGGCCAAACACCACTTTTACTCGCCATAAAGAAAAACAGAAAGATGATGGTAGAATTTTTTATTAAGAACAAAGCAAACATACATGAAGTTGATGATAAGGGAAGGTATAGTACTTTATATTTTTTGGTAAAAGGTTAATATTGTAGTAAAATCATTCAAGTTAAAAATATTAAATTAATGGGAATGAAATAATCATTGGAATAGAGTGAAATTTATGAACATAAACTAAAATTAAAGAGAAAAGCAATTATTCAAACTGAGCAACACAAATAAGAGTATGTAGTATGATTCACATGCTCTTATAATTATTGGCTGATGATTACTATTTGATTTTGTTGATCACATAATCTTGTGTTAGCTAGAGTTTTCATGTTAGTTTTGTAAAATATAGACTTTAGTTTGTGCTTTTATTCAGTATTGAACTTTTTAAATTTTCTGCAATATCTCATCTTCTCCTGGTATAGTTTTCTTTTGGAAATGCTGTGTTGAGTATAGATAGACATTGAGAATTATTTTTCCTTTATATGACTATTTTCTTTAAATTACTTAATTTGTAGAATATTGATTTCAGATTTTTCCTAAGTGACGTCTAATTAGTCTTAACAAATCCTGAACATTTATAATGAAAAAGAGTGTAACGTATGCTTGAAATCTGGTTGCAAGATTATGCATGTAGCATTGATTTCAATGCCTGGCAAATGCTTCTCAGAGTGAATGACTGAAGCAACAATTATTATTATTATCACCAGTGCTACTGTTATTATGTTATACCTGCAAATACCTTTTTTACTCCTTGACCTTTGGCTGACTGTGAGTTACAATATATTACATCACTCTAAGAAAGAAATGGAGCTTTATTCATTGAAATCTTTGCTAACTCCAGATGAATGACCTCATCATAATTAATGTTCATTGAAGGATTTTAAGATTGTAACTCTCCCCTTTTGGGACACGTGATTTTTTTTATGTGTTTGTTTTCCTTTTAGACTTACAAATGATTTAGAAAGATAAAGATTTGATCTTCCAAGATGTATATGTCTGTTAGTGTATGTAAAGCTAGATGTCAAATTGGTAAAATGTATTACAATGGCTTTTTAAACAAACTTATTAAAATACCTAAATTTGAAGTTATCTCTCTTATTTTAGAACAGCCCTCATGTTGGCTGTGCAACATAAATCAACACACATAGCTGAGCTGCTTCTTCAAAGTGGTGTTAATGTGTCTGCTTCAGATAATTGTGGAGAGATTGCCTTGTCTTATGCCATTGCTAGTGGGAATACTGCGTAAGTATTTACATTGCAATACTAATCAACATTAGATGTATATCCACAATAGTTACAGCTGTTGCATCTTATATATGAGGTGAGATTTTATAGCATTACTATGTATGGAACCGTAGTGAGTTAGGACAGTTCTTTAGTCAGAAACCCTTCAAAGTCTAGCCAAGAAGCAGTGATGATACTTTGATTGGGCAAAGAGAAGGATGGAGGGGTAATGGAGGCAAGAAAGATGGTGGAGTGAGATAGACATTATTACCTTGGTATAGGTATGACTGCATATATGATGCAATGGTACATCCTGTAAAATCAGAAATGAAAGTTGTTGCAGTTGTGTCCAATGAATCAAATTGCACTCTACAGTCATATATACATAATTAAAATGGATTAGTTATTTAAAAAAAAATAAGTAGTGATGTGTGCATGAGTCACCTTCAAGGTTTGTTCTCTCCTCTCTCTTCCCCTCTCCTTTCTCTTTCTTCTCATGCATGCTGGGAAATTTTCCTACCACTGAGATATACCACTAGCTAATATCTTAGGACTTTGTAAACCTTTATCCTTAGGGTTTCCAGCATTATCCAATTCATTTCAAGCATAACCCCGCCTCATAGGGACAGATAGTATCACACCTATGATTTTATAGTTTGCTATTTGAGTCTTGAAATTCCCTGTTTAGCTGAAGTTAGCTATTCTACCATCCCCCTTTAATTTATCAAGGACCTAATGATATCCTTGAAGTGTAAGGAAGATAATTCTGTAGTCAGATGGAGGGGAAAAATAGATTTTTAAATTGTTCCTTTGTCTCTGTCAGTTCTGTTGCTGTGGTGTTTCTGCCAGACCTGGCCCTGCAGTCTGGTAGTGAAGAGCTTTTATTTCAAAATATCCTGACTTATCCAATCCCTGAGTCTTCATAATAACCCACACTTAGACTCAACACTCTTTTTAGTTCTCATGCACTCATGCTTTTTTATTCAACAGTTGTTTCCAAGCAGAAGCACTCTGCTTTGACAGCTTGGCCTCTAGCTTTGGCCAACAAATACTAAGCACTCTGACCCTGTCCCCCTTTTAGGAACCTTACGTGGAATCCCCATATTAGCCTTGCCCTTTCTGGTGCATTATCCTTTTAGGACTTTGTCTTTTCTGTCATAAAATTAAAATCATTCAAATCTATTAGAAAGCTTCAAGTAAAGCTTCAAGTAATCTCTGGAAGAGATCAGAGTTTTCTGTCATCTTGGCTAACAGATCTGTGCCCCAAATCCTTCCATCCCTTGAAATAGATTTTCTTTGACTGCAGGGGTTCCGCATCACTGTTTTCCATGGTGAGTGCCGATTTAGATTGGCACTTCTAGTAGTTTTCCCAAGTAATGGAAATTTCCAAGCTGTTAGAATCGCTGCCGAAAGTTTTCATCATTTATTAAGGTCTGCCTCAAAAGGAATAGATTAAGCAGATTCATTGAATCTAAGAGAGCTAAGCCCCATCATGACTCCTCAGTATCCATTGTGTTAAAGAAAATTTTGTGTTCCAAGTCAGTTGGAGATCAACATGGAAATGTAGCTACACTTATCTGCTGATTCTGTTCAACTAGGTAGAGAAGAAATAGTAGTAGTCCAAGTTTTTGGCATTTGTTAATTTCTTACCTTTGTTATTATTGATTAGTCTCACAGAAGGGGATGATTATATTCTCTAATTTAAGGAGACATTTATAAATACTTATAAATTAATTGTTGATTTGCTTTGAGTTTTAAAGCACAAAAAAGAGCCCAATTGGTCATGAGAATTAGGACTCAAGCATTTTTTAAAATAATTTTAACTTTTGAATATTAGAACCTATGAAAAATGCACATTAATTCTAGCTGAGATTGTAAGTAGTTAAGTATGCCATTATTTTACTATTTTGCTTAACATGTTTCAATATTATCTTAGTAAATCTCCATAACAACCTGGTGAAGTAAAGTGATACAACCCTTATTTTTTCAAAGGCCTTAAGCCTAAGAGAAAGAAGTTGTGCAAGAACAGAAAACTGTTTTTTACAGAGACGGGGCATTTTCTGAGTTTAAGCTACACTAGTTAATATATTTACCTCTCCTGTTCTCAATTAATGATCATTTCACCTTTTTTCTTCTTTCACTTCAAGCTATCAGTGCAGTGACACATGCAATTACCCCAGCTACTTAAGAGCCTGGGGCAGGACAATTGCTTGAGCCCAGGTATTTAAGATCAGCATGACCATCATCATGAAATACCATCTCACAAAACAGAAAAAAACAAACATTGTACAAATAATTTTCAAGTTAACAAAATGTTTATAGGGCATACAGATTAGGAGAGCATATGAAAAAGTTCTGATACTAGATCTAAAACATTATAAAGTATTGAATTATATTTGGTCAGTGTTTTCATATGAGTGTTAAAATACCAATTTTATTGCTTTTTTCAAATATAGAAACAGGAATTTAATACTTCAATACATGAAAGCACAATCTAGAACATCAGTAAATTTCAATCCAGGTAAGACTTTAAAAAATGAGTTACTTTTGGTGTTCATGCTCTGTGTAAATAAGAGTAAGAATGTTTGATCACAAAAGAAGAGTGGAAAAAAATAAATGTTCAAATTCCATTCATATTTTTTATATCTTTCTTGCTCATATAGAATCCAGGATATCTTAATAATTAACTATAAGAAATTTATCATCTAAATGATATTGTCTGAAGAAATTTTACATAAATTTTGGCCCTGAAATTTTATGTCTTTGCAGAAGTAAGAATATTTTTAAATTATACATTCTGTTTTGTATATGGTCACATGATAGCAGATTGGACTTGTTATAAAACCAGGTGTTCTTGTCAACTGTTAATATCAGCTCCTATTGAGTGCCTACATTAGTGAATTTCACAGTGATATTTCTATACACACATATACAATACTTGAATCCGGACCACTCTCCTTACTTCCATTTTCCCCTCTACTCTCTTTTTCATCCCCGGTTACCTTCCCTCTTCCTTAATGTTCCCTCCATCATTTTCTAGTCATTCTTATTTTCTTCCCAGATTCCACATGTTAGGGAGAGAATGTGATAATTGGGGTTTTGTTTCTGATTTTTTCACCTTAACATGATGACCACCCTTTCCATCCATTTTACAATTATTGTCTTTGTTTCTTTTTTAACATTTTTATTTGGGGTTTGAAATATACCATTTCCTGGGCCTTAAAATTTCTACTCAGAAATTTAATATTTTTCTGATATGTTTATATTTGCTTTGGCCATTATTATAGAAAGCTTTCATTGCCTGTAGCCTGTACCTCTTCTCCATTATGTGTACCAGTGATTCATAAAAGTAGTCTATGAATTGTGTCTAGTGGTTTTGTAATTTGTTTACAGTTATTTTGATTGTTGTTGATATTGTCTGAATGTGATATTTCATCATCAACTTCAAGCTCTGGTATTTTTTTCTTTCACTTGATCTAGTCTATGGGTCTAACTTCAACTGGATATATTTATTTGAGGTATTGAGCTCTTTATTTTCAATATTTCTAATTGATTCTTTTTCAGAATCTGTATTGAATTGTTTTTTCATGCCCTGCATTGTTTTCCTTAATCTACTCAGTTTTTCTTTGCTTCATCTTTGAAATAATTCACTATTTTAACATTTTTTTGAATTTTATTCAGGCATATTTTATATTGCATTATCTTTGGAAATAGTTTCTAGGGTAATTAACTATAAAACAGTCATGCTATTTTGCTTTTCATCTTTCTTATATTTATATATTGAAATTTGTACATCTTCAAGGATATATATCTTTTCCACATTTATTTGAGTGTCTGCTTAGGAAACAGTTTCCCTGGATGATGTGTCTTACGCTATTGATTAAATGTGTGATATTGAATTATTTTCCAAATGGTGTCTCTATTGTAGTTTCCTATGTCTTATCTGTGACTCCTGAATGGTGATAGCTTGCACTGTTAAGTAACAATTTTCTTTGTCAGTGTTGTGAGAGTGGAGTCATGTTAGTGAAATAGTGATATAGGCAGTAGAGTATCTGGAATGCATTTTCTGTGGTGGTTCCTCCATACTTGTCAATAATATGGTGTCTGCAAATATATGGGAGATACTTAGGCTGAGAACCTGCAAAAATGAAGATCTCAAACTCGCATAATTCTGTAAGAGTTTCTTCATTTATTTCTAGTCTTGATTTAGTGTGTCCAGACCATTGAATTTTAGCCATCTCTTTCCATTACTAAACGTGTGTGTTAGGTTAAAGCTTTTTATCGCTGTTCTTATTTTTAATTTTTTTTCAGCACCAGGTTTTATTTTATTTTTTAAATATGTATGACAGTAGAGTGTATTTTTTACATACATGGGCTACATCTGATTCTATTTAGGATCAGAGAGAACTTTTGGCCTTTGGTTTTTTTGGTATTGGCTTATTTCACTAAGTATAATAGTCTCAAGTTCCATCCATTTACCAGCAAGTGCCATAAATTTCATTCTTCTTTATGGATAAGAAATACTCCATTGTGTATATGTACCCCATTTTCTCTAACCTTTCATCTGTTGAAGCTCACCTAGGTTGTTTTCTTAGCTTAACTATTGTGAATTGGGCTGCTGTAGACATTGATGTGGCTGTGTCACTGTAGTATATTGATTTAATTGATTTAAAGTCCCTTGGAGATATATATATATATATATATATATATATATATATATATATATATATATATATGCCCAACTCTCCATCATGTCAACTTAGGAACTGATTTCCTCAACAAGACTTATAAATTGCAACAAATAAAATCAAGATTCAACTGGGGTGATACCTGGTTGAATGGTTTTTCCATTCCACATTCTCAGAGGAATCTCCATACTGTTTTCCAGAGTACTTGCACCAATTTGCAGTCTCACTAGCAAAGTATGAGTGTAACTTTTTCTCACATTCTCTCCAGCATTTATTGTTACTTGTATTCTTGATAATTCCTATTTTGACTGGACCAAGAATGGAATATCATTGTAATGTTAATTTGAATTTTCTAATTTCTAGAGAAATTTAGCATTTTTGTGTTTGTTTCTACTTTTTATTGATTGTATAATTTTTTAAGTGCACGATAACAGTGGAATGCACTAAAATCCTTATTACAAATATAAAGCACAATTTTACCTCTGAATATAAAGTATGTTTATATCAATTTATGCCATTTTACATGTACTATTTTGCACTACAATTCGGTTTTTTATTTTTATTTGTTTCAGTTAGTTACACATGACAGTACAATGACCTTGACATATCATACATTTGAACCACATGAGATACAATATCTCATTTTTCTGAGTATACAGGTTGTAGATTCACATTGATCATGCATTCACATATATACACCAATAATAACAATGTCTATTCCATTCTACTATCCTTCCTATCTTTCCAACCTCTCCTCTCCCCTTCCATCACTTCTCTCTTCTTAATCTAAGGTAGCACTATTCCTTTTTATCTCACATCTTCATACATGTGGTTTGTATAACAATGAGGCTCTCCTTCCACCATACGTGCAATTCCCTTTCTCCCTCCCTTTCCTCCCACCCCTCTTCCCTGTGTATAGGTAATCTTCTTCCCATGCTTTTTCTCTCTTCCCCATTTTGAGTCACCTCCCTTATATCAGAGAAGACATTTGGCATTTGTTTTGGGGGGACTGGCTAAATTCACTTAGCATAATCTGCTCTAATGCCATCCTTTTCCCTGCAAATGCCATGATCTTATTATTTTTTAGTGCTGAGTAATATTCCATCGTGTATATATGCCACATGTTTTTATCCATTCATCCATTGAAGGGCATCTAGGTTGGCTCTACAGTCTAGTTATTGTGAATTGTGCTACTATAATCATTGATGTTGCTGAGTCCCTGTAGTATGCTGTTTTTAGGTCTTTTGGGTATAGTCCTAGAAGAGGAATAGCTGGGTCAAATGGTGGCTACATTCCCAGTTTTCCAAGGAATCTCCATACTGCTTTCCAAATTGGCTGCACCAATTTACAATCTCACCAGCAGTGCAATTCTGATCAAAATCCCAATGACATTCCTCACAGAAACAGAAAAAGCAATTATGAAATTCATCTGGAAATATAAGAGACCCAGAATAGCAAAAGAAATTCTAAGCAGGAAGAGTGAAACAGATGGTATCACTATACCAGATCTTAAGCTATACTACAGAGCAATAGTAACAAAAACAGCATGGTACTGGCACCAAAACAGGCTGGTGGACCAATGGTACAGGATAGAAGACACAGAGACTAACCCACAAAAGTACAACTACATTATATTAGACAAAGGTGCTAAAAGCATGCACTGGAGAAAATATAGCATCCTCAACAAATGGTGTTGGGAAAACTGGAAATCCATATGCAACAAAATGAAATTGAATCCCTATCTCTCACCATGCACAAAAGTTAACTCAAAATGCATCAAGGGTCTAGGAATTAAACAAGAGACTCTGCGTCTAATGGAAGAAAAAGTAGGCCCTAATCTTCCTCATGTGGAGCTAGGCCCCAACTTCCTTAATAAGATGCCTATAGCACAAGAGTTAAACCCAAGAATTAATTAATTAATTTGGGATGAATTCAAACTAAAAAGTTTTTTCTCAGCAAGAGAAATAATATGTGAGGTAAATAGGGAGCCTACATCCTGGGAACAAATTTTTACCCCTTACACATCAGATACAGCTCTAATCTCTAGGGTATACAAAGAACTCAAAAAGCTAAACACACACAAACACACACACACACACACACACACACACACATAACCCAATCAACAAATGGGCCAAGGACCTGAACAGACACTTCTCATAAGAGGATATACAATCAATCAACAAATATATGAAAAAATGCTCACCATCTCTAGCAATCATAGAAAGGCAAATTAAAACTACCCTAAGATACTATCTCACTTCAGTAAGAATGGCAGCCATGATGAAGACAAACAACAACAAATGCTGGTGAGGATGCGGAAAAAGGGTACCGTCATACACTGCTGGTTGGATATTGAGCATTGAAAAAATATATTTGCTCACCAATTGTATTTCTTGTTCTGTGAACAACCAGTTTCAGATCCTTTGCGCATTTATTCACATCCTATGACCACTAGAAGAGAATATTAACTATATTGGGTTGTGTGTGTGTGTGTGTGTGTGTGTGTGTGTGTGTGTGTGTGTAAGTTTTTGATTTTTTTTTTTCATGGGAGCAAGTAGTGGGGATTCAACTCGGGGGCATTCAACCACTGAGCCACATCCCCAGCCCTATGTTTTATTTTATTTTATTTTTATTTTTTTGTTGTTGTAGATGGACACAATTTACTTATTTACTTGTTTATTATTTATTTATTTATTTATTTTTATGTAATGCTGAAGATCAAACACAGGGTCTTACACCTGCAAGGCTAGTTTTCTAACACTGAGCCCCATACCCAGCTCTGTTTTGAATTTTATTTAGACATAGAGTTGCTCAGTGCCTCACCATTGCTGAAGCTGGATTTGAACTCTTGTTCCTCCTCTTTCAGCCTCCTGTGCTGGTTTGTTTTGAATTCGTTATATATCCAGAAGACTAATGTTCTGAGGTGCAGGTGGTAAAGATTTTCTCCCATTTTGTAGGTTCTCTGTTCATGTTCTTGATAATTTTCTTTCCTGTGAGAAAGCTTTTTACTTTGTATCCTTCCCATTTATTGATTCTTGATTTTATTTGTTGCAATTTAGAAGTCTTATTGAGGAAGTCAGTTCCTAAGCCAAGATGATGAAAAGTTGGGCCTATATTTTCTTCTAGTGGGTACAGGATGTCTGGTTTAATGCCTAGTTCCTTGATGTACTTTGAGTTGTGTTTTGTGCAGGGATAGGGGTAGGGGTTCAATTTGATTCTGCCACATGAATATTTCCAGTTTTCTCAGTACCATTTGTTTAAGAGGCTGTCTTTTCTTTTAATGTATGTTGTTGGTGCCTTTGTCTAGATTAACAAGACAGTATTATGTGATTTTTGTCTTTGTGATGTCTTTTCTGTTCCATTGGACATTTTGCCTGTTTTGGTGCCAATCTCATGCCATTTTTGTAGCACTATAGTATAATTTGAGATCAGATCTTGTGATGTCTGCTGTCTCCTTCACTAATTTTCACTAAGGATTGTTTTGAATATTCTGGGCTTTTTGTTTTTCCAAGTGAATTTTATGATTGCTTTTTCTATTTCTTTGTGAAATATCGTTGACATTTTAATAGGGGTTGCATTTAAACTATAGCATTTTGGTAGTATGTCAATTATGGTAACATTAATTCTGCCAATCCGTGAACATTTGAAATATTCCATCTTCTACGGTCTTCTTCAATTTCTTTCTTTAGTGTTTGGTAATGTTCATAATAGAGGTCTTTCACTTCTTAGATTGTTTCCTGATTATTTTATTTTTTAAATTGTTTTGAATCCATTGTGATTCATCAGCTGATGCATAATTTGTGTACAGGATCATAATTGATTTATGAGTGTTAATTCTATATCCTGCTACTATGCTGAGTGTGGTTATGAGTTTTAAAAATTTTGTGGTGTAGTTTTGTCTTCTACATATAAAATATTGTTGTCAGCAAATAGGAATATTCTGAGCTCTTCTATTCATATTCATATCCCTTTAATCTCTTTTTCCATACTGCTCTGGTTAGAAATTCAATATTCATATGTTGAATAGAAGTGGTGAAAGAGGGCACCCTTGTCTTTTTCTAGTTTTTAGAAAAAATGTTTCATTTTTTTTTCCATTTGGAATCATGCTAGTCTTGGATTTTTTGGTATAGAGCTTTTAAAATGTTCAGTTACATTCATATTATCCCTATTTTTTCTACCATTTTGAACATGAATGGATGCTGTATTCTGTCAAATGCTCTTTCTTCAACTATTGAAATAATTATGTTAAGTTTTTTAAGTTTATTAATGAATCCTGTTTTGATTTCCATAGGTTGAACCATCCAAATTTTTACATAATGCCATATTAGTAACTGTTGTATTCTGCTACCTTTCCTATCCTCTACTATCCCACCTCCCCTCCTCTCCCATCTTCTCTTTCTACCCCGTCTACTGTAATTCATTTCTCTCCTTGTTTTTTTTGCCATTCCCCTCACAACCACTTATATATAATTTTGTATAACAATGAGGGTCTCCTTCCATTTCCATACATTTTCCCTTTTCTCTCCCTTTCCCTCCCACCTCATGTCTCTGTTTAATGTTAATCTTTCCCTCCTGCTCTTGCTCACTGCTCTGTTCTTAGTTGCTCTCATTATATCAAAGAAGACATTTGGAATTTGTTTCTTAGGGATTGGCTAGCTTCACTTAGCATAATCTGCTCTAGTGCCATTCATTTCCCTGCAAATTCCATGATTTTGTAATTTTTTGTGCTGCATAATACTCCATAGTGTATAAATGCCACATTTTTTTTATCCATTCATCTATTGAAGGGCATCTGGGTTGGTTCCACAGTCTAGCTATTGTGAATTGTGCTGCTATGAACATCGATGTGGCAGTATCCCTGTAGTACGCTCTTTTAAGGTCTTCAGGAAATAGTCCGAGAAGTGCAATAGCTGGGTCAAATGGTGGTTCCATTCCCAGCTTTCCCAGGAATCTCCATACTGCTTTTCAAATTCACCGCACCAATTTGTAGTCCCACCAGCAATGTACAAGTGTACCCTTTCTCCACATCCTTGCCAGCATTTGTTGTTGTTTGACTTCATAGTGGCTGCCAATCTTACTGGAGTGAGATGGTATCTTAGGGTGGTTTTGATTTGCATTTCTCTGACTGCTAGAGATGGTGAGCATTTTTTCATGTACTTGTTGATATATCCTCCTCTGAGAAGTGTCTGTTCAGGTCCTTGGCCCATTTGTTGATTGGGTGATTTGTTATCTTATTGTTTAATTTTTTTGAGTTCTTTGTATACTCTGGATATTAGGGCTCTATCTGAGGTGTGAAGGGTAAAAATTTGTTCCCAGGATGTAGGCTCCCTATTTACCTCTCTTATTGTTTCTCTTGCTGAGAAAAAACTTTTTAGTTTAACTAAGGTCCCATTTGTTGATTCTTGTTATTAACTCTTGTGCTATGGGTGTCCTATTAAGGAATTTGGAGCCCGAGCCCACAATATGTAGACCGGAGCAAACTTTTTCTTTTATCAGACGCAGAGCCTCTGATTTGATATCAAGCTTCTTGATCCATTTTGAGTTAACTTTTGTGCATGGCGAGAGGAGGGAATTCAGTTTCATTTTGTTGCATATGGATTTCTAGATTTCCCAGCACCATTTGTTGAAGATGCTGTCCTTCCTCCGTTGCATGCTTTTAGCCACTTTATCAAATATAAGATAGTTGTAACTTTGTGAATTAGTCTCTGGGTCCTCTATTCTGTACCATTGGTCCACCCGCCTGTTGTGGTACCAGTACCATGCTGTTTTTGTTACTATTGCTCTGTAATATAATTTGAAATCTGGTATCGCTATACCGCCTGATTCACACTTCCTGCTTAGAGTTGCTTTTGCTATTCTGGGTCTTTTATTTTTCCATATGAATTTCATGATTGCTTTATCTATTTCTACAAGAAATGCCGTTGGGATTTTGATTGGCATTGCATTAAACCTATAGAGAACTTTGGGTAATATCACCATTTTGATGTTAGTTAGTTAGTTAGTTAGATGTTAGTTCTGCCTATCCATGAACAGGGTATATTTTTACATCTTCTAACATCTTCTTTTATTTCTCTCTTTAGGGTTCTGTAGTTTTCATTGTATAAATCTTTCACCTCTTTTGTTAGGTTGATTCCCAAGTATTTTATTTTATTTTTTGGTGATATTGTGAATGGGTGTTTTTCCTCATTTCCGTTTCAGAAGTTTTGTCGCTGATATACAGAAATGCCTTTGATTTATGCGTGTTGATTTTATATCCTGCCACTTTGCTGAATTCATTTATTAGTTCTAGTAGTTTCTTTGTAGACCCTTTTGGGTCTTCTAGGTATAGAATCATGTTGTCTGCAAATAGTGATAATTTAAGTTCTTCTTTTCCTATTTTTATGCCTATAATTTCTTTCGCCTGTCTAATTGCTCTGGACAGTGTTTCGAGAACTATATTGAATAGAAGTGGTGATAGAGGTCATCCCTGTCTTGTTCCAGATTTTAGAGGAAATGGCTTCAATTTTTCCCCATTCAGAATGAAGCTAGCCTGAGGCTTAGCATAGATAGCTTTTACAATGTTGAGGTAGGTTCCTGTTATCCCTAGTTTTTCTAATGTTTTGAACATAAAGGGATGCTGTACTTTGTTGAATGCTTTTTCTGCGTCTATCGAGATGATCATATGGTTCTTATCTTTAAGTCTATTGATTTAGTGAATAATATTGATTGATTTCCCTATATTGAAACAGCCTTGCATCCCAGGGGTAAATCCTACTTGATCATGGTGCACAATTTTTTGGATGTGTTTTTGTATCCGATTCGCCAGAATTTTATTGAGGATTTTTGCATCTAGGTTCATTAGATATATTGGTCTGTAGTTTTCTTTGAGGTGTCTTTGACTGGTTTCGGAATCAGGGTGATGTTGGCCTTATAGAATGAATTTGGAAGAGCTCCTTCTTTTTTTATTTCCTGAAATAACTTGAAAAGTATTGGTATTAATTCTTCTTTAAAGGTTTTGTATAACTCCGCTGTATACCCATCTGGTCCTGGGCTTTTCTTGGTTGGTAGTCTTTTGATTGCTTCTTCTATTTCATCCATTGATATTGGACTGTTCAAATTGTGTGTATCCTCCTGATTCAGTCTGGGCAAATCATATAACTTAAGAAATTTATCGATGTCTTCACTATCTTCTATTTTATTGGAATATAGGTGGTGCCAGTGATTGAACCCATTACATCATGAAATTGAGGCACATTCTCTGTGAGTGGGCTACATTTAAAGCTGTTGTCTTCCACTTTTAGTACTTTTTTACATCAGTATAGGACATGAGGGCATATAGATTGCATGCTGAAGAAGTGTGAAGTCTACAAAACATCTTCCACTTATGAGGAGGATTGAGAAAATTTACATCATATTGTATAACACAGTACTAAATGGACCATTCTGCTCTCCTGGGACCAGATAAACTCTTTTTTATGGAATTTAAAAGTCTCAATAAATCATAGTTTGGGGTGGGGTTGTGGCTCAGTAGTATAGTGCTCACTTAGCACATGATAAACACTGGATTCTATCCTCAGCACCACATAAAAATAAATAAAATAAATTGTGTCCAACTACAACTAAACAATATTTTTTAAAAAGTCATAGTTTATAAAATTGTCATCAAATGGTCTTTTACATCTACCTTGCCATGTGAAATAAGACTAGAATGTGAATAGCATGCATGAATTTAAATACTCCTCTTCTTTTGAGTGGTGAATATAAACTCAGTTTATATAGTTTTAACAGTACAAGTCTTTTGTACTCCTCCTCCTCCACATCATCATCATCATCATCACCATCATTGTCAGCATCATCATCATTATTTATTTCACTGTTGGGATTGAAGCCAGAGCTCCTTCATTCTATGCAATACATTACCACTTAGCTCTTTCATCTGCCCCACCAGGAGATTCTCTCAGAGTAAATGTCTTATTCGTTTGTTGTTGTTGTATTGTTTTATAGTTTTAATGAAGTGGGAAAGAATTTCTTCTATATGTTCCTGATCTGTTTACTTCTTTTCTCTAATTTCTGTAGATGTTTTTTTTCCATACATTTGTTGACCATCTGTATTTTTTTGTGAAGTGCCTGTTGAATTTCTTTGCTCATTTATTGAATGGGTGGAGGTAGGTGATGGTGTTATTATTAGTTTTAAGCTTTTTTGTTATTATTATTATTATTATTATTATTATTATTATTATTATTATTATTATTATTATTTCTATCCTGGAAGTTAATGCATTTTCTGAGGTGCAGGTGGCAAAGGTATTTTTTCCTATTGTGTTGGCTCACTTTTCATGTTCTGGGTTTTTGTCTTTGCCGTGAAGAAGCTTCTTAGTTTGATGGAGCACCATTTATTGAAAATTGATTTTACTTTGTGTTGAGGGGCCTGCCCTTTCAGCATCTACTCTTGGGAACTTGAGGGCATACAGAAACCCCTCCAAAGACAGTTGCAGATAATTGCTTCTGCTATATTATGCAGCAAAACTAGCTTTCATAGTGGCTATGTTCCAATTTACATATAGCAGTCATGATAGGCCAGAGGGGATACACAACATATAATATTATGGGAGTCCTGCCACCAAGAGTCTAGCAACTGCCTTGTACCAACTGGGGAGTAATTTTTTGTCAAAGGAGCAGGTAAATGGTGCTTGCCAGTGTTCTGACAACACTCTGTTCCAAAACATGGTGTTGTATGTTAGGACATCCCTGCTGCACAATGAGAAAGATGAGCATTCCTCCATGTAGATCCAAGGTCAGGCCCACCAACAACTTCTTTTGCTTTAGAGATTTTATTAGTAAGTCAGTTCCTGAGCTGATATGTTGGAGTTTTGGGCCTACAAATTCTTCTCTCCAGTGCAGAGATTCTGGTCTAATACCTAAGTAATTGATCCACTTTGAGTTGAGTTTTTGTGCATGGTGGGAGGATTAGGGTTCAATTTAATTCTACTATATATGGATTTCAAATTTTCTCAGCACCATTTGTAGAAGAGGCTATCTTTGCATCAGTATATGATATTTGTGCCTTTGTCTAGTATGAGGTAATTGTATTTATGTGCGTTAGTCTCTGTCTTCTGTTTCATTGGTGGTCTTACCTGTTTTGTTGCCAATACCATACTGGTTTTGTCTTTATAGCTCTGTAGTGTAATTTGAAGTCTGATATTGTGATACCTCCTGCTTCATTTTTCTTGCTAAGTATTGTTTTGGGTATTCTGGGTCTCTTGTTTATCTAAGTAAATTTCATTATTGCTTTTTCTGTTTCTGTGGGCTCTGGAAGGGAGTTGCATTGAAATTTTATAGCACTTTTTGTAGTATGCTAATTTTGACAATGTTAATTCTGCCTATCCAAGAACATGGGAAGTCTTTCCATTCCTAGGACCTTCCTCAATTTATTTCTTGAGTGTTCTGTAATTTTCATTGTAGAGGTCTTTTACCTTTTTTGTTAGATTGTTTTCCAAGTGTTTTTTATGCTATTTTGAGTAGGATAATTTTCCTAATTTCTTGTTTAGCTCATCTTTTATTGGAGTATAGAAACAAAGTTGATTTATGAATGTTACTTTTGTATCCTGAAATTTGATGAATTCATTTGTGTTCTAGAAGCTCTCTAGTGAGTATTTTTTGAGGGGATCTTCTTAATATAGAATCACGTTTTCTTCAAACAGTGCTCGTTTTAGCCCTTCCTTTTCTATTCATATCCCTTTAATTACATTCCTTTGCCAAATTGCTCTGGCAAGAGATTAAAGGGCCTGATTTGTTCAGCTCTCTATTCATCATTCAGTTGTGAATTTTGTCTTCTGGTGTTTTATTCACTTATGATCTGATAGATTGCAGAGTATTACCTCTACATTTTGTATTTGCTAAGGGTTGCATTGTGTACTAATATAAGTAGTGAAAGTGGGCATCCCTGTCTCATTGCAGTTTCTAGAAGAAATTCTGTAGTTGTTCTCCCTTCATAATTATGTTGTCCTTGGTTTTGTCATGTATAGCTTTTACAATGTTGAGCTATGATTCCTTCATTCGTATTTTTTCTAGTGTTTAAAGCGTGAATAGATGGGGTTTTATGTAAAAAATAGATGCTGCATCTATTTTGATAATCAAGTGTTCTCATCTCTGTATCTATTGGTGTGATGAATTACATTTATTGATTTCCATTTGTTGAATCAGTGTTGCATCCTGGGAAGAAACCCACTTGGTCATGTGCACTATTTTTTAAAATCTATTTTTGTGTGAGATTTATCAGTATTTTATTGAGGATTTTTGCATCTATGTTCATCAAGGATATTAGTCTGAATTTTTCTTTTCTTGATGTATCTTTGTCTGGACTTAGTATCAGTGTGAGATAGACTCCATTTAATGAATTTGAAGAATTCCCTCTTTTTTCAATTTCATGAAATATTTCGAGGAGGATTGGTGTTGGTTCTTCTTTAAAGGTTTGGTAGAAATTGGCTGAGCATCCATCTGGTCCTAGGCTTTTCTTTGTTGGTAGAGTCTTGATGACTTTTTTATTCTCATTATTTGAAATTGATCTCTTTAAATTTTCTCTATACTTCTGGTTAAATTTGGGTAGCTCATGTCTCCTGGAATTTACGGATGTCTTTTAGATTTTCTAGCTTATTGGAGTATAGATTTTGAAAAAAATAGCTTCTATTTATGCTCTGTTTCAGTAGTATCTGTGCTGATATTTTCATTTTCACCACAGGTTTTGGTACTTTTCATTTTTCTCTGATAGTTTGGTTAATATTTATATATTTTGTTCATTTAAAATTTTTGATTCATTTCTTTTTCAGTTTTTACATCTTGATTTTATCAATTTCATCTTTGATTTTTATTTTTTTCCTTTATTTTGCTGATTTTAGTGCTTTTCTCTAGGTCCTTAAGATACAATGTTAGATTATTTTACTCAGTAACTTTCTATTCTTTTAATGTATGGGCTCAATGCTATAAACATTTCTCTTAGGACTACCTTCATAGTGTCACAAAGGTTTTTATATATTGTATCACTATTCTCATTTACATTTAATTTTTTATTTAAACTCTGATTTGTTCATCTATCTGTTCATTATTCAATAGTGAATTTTGTCTCCTAGTGTTAGTTTTTTTTTTTCAATTTTCATCTTGTTGATTTCTAGTTTTATTCCATTATGGTCTGACAGAGTTCAAGGTACTAGCTCTATTATTGGTATTTGTGAAATGTTTTTGCTTTATGTACTAAAATATGATCTATTTTGGAAAATGTTCCCTGTGGAGCTGAGAAGAAAATGTATTCAGTCATTGACAAGTAAAATATTCTGTGCATTTCTGTTAAGCCTAAATTATTTATTGTAATTTTAATTTTATATTTAACTTTTGTTGCTATGATCTTTCTAGTGATGAGAGACACATCTTAAAGTTCCCAATATTATTGTGTTGTGATATGTTTGATTCTCTATATTGAGAAGGAGCTCTTTGATTACTTAGATGCTTCATAGTTTGGAGCATATATATTTACCACTATTATTTCTTTCTGTTGTATTACTCTACTAAGCAGTATGAAAATGGAATTTTTTATCTGTTCTGATGAACTTTTGCTCAAAGTCCATTATATCAGATATGAAAATAGATACACCTTGTTTATAAGATCCATGTGAATGATATGTTTTTCCCATCCTTTCACAGTTAGTCTTTGTATATATTTGTCTAAGAGGTGAGTCTCTCGGAGACAGGATATTGTTGGGTTCTTTTTTTTCCAAATCAATCTGCAAGTGTATGTGTGTTGATGAGTTGATTCCATTAACATTAAGTGTTATTATTGAGACATGATTTATGTTTCCTGTTATTTTGGTTCATTTCTAGTTATCAAGTTGAAATAGATTCTACTTTGATTAACTATTCTTTTAGTTTCTGTATGTTTGCATATTTTATTTTTTCTTAATAAAATATTTATTGAGTGTGTTTTATAATGCCAGCTTTCTAGTTGTGATTGTTTTTAACTTTTGTTTATTATGAATGTTAATATCTCATATTAAAATCTGATATAATTTAGTATTCTATGCAGAATTCGTTTTCATTCAGAGCTTAGTATATATTATTTCAAGACCTCCTTGCTTTTAGGGTCTTTGAAAAAATCAGCTGAGATCTGGATCGGTTTGCCTCTGAATATGACCAATCATTTTTCACTATCAGGTTTTAAAATTCTATTATAAGTAAAATTCTATACTTATTCTGTATCTTAGACATTTTCATACTATTGTGGCTAGGAGTGTTGTAATTCTATATATTAGGAGTTGTATATACCTCCTGTGTTTAAGTTTTCATTTCATTCTTAAGATTTTGGAAATTTTCAGTTATTTCATTGAAAAGATTGTTCATTTTTTGTTTTGAAATTCAATACCTTCATCTATCACAGTGAATCTTAAATTTGGCCTTTTCTTATTATCCCATATATATATTTTTAAAATTCTCTTCATGGTCTGGTAACATCTTTTCTCCATGATGAACTTTATTTTCAAGATTATGCACTACTTCTTTATTACCTAAATATATGTCCTTTAAGTCATCTAGTGTACTGTTGATGCTTTGCATTGCATTTTTAATTTGGTTTATTGATTTCTGAATTTTGAAAATTTCTGATTGATTTTTCTTTAGAACTTCTATTTCCTTATTGATATTTTACTTCTTGTGTCTTCTCTGTTATTTTACTTTTTACATTATCTTTTATCTCATAGATCAGTTGAAGTATAAACTTTCAAAATTTTTTCTATGATATTTTCTTCACTGTGGTTTTTGTGAAATCTGCTTTTGAGTCATTCTGGTTTGTTTGGGATGCTTTGTTCCCTTGCTTGTTTATATTGTTTGTGTGTCTATTCATGTATCAAAATGGATCTCTAACAACAGTACTTCTATTCTGTGCATTTCTAGTGAACCTGTAGATATCTTTTGGCTCACAGATTGGGGGGGGGAGCCAAGTAATTGCAACAAACTGTGCATAAAAAATATAGAACTAAATTGCATACTTAATTTTTATTTTCACACAAAGTTAGTTGGCACAATAAACAGAAATGAATCAACTTATATCAGTAACGACAGTAAGTAATCATGAGTTATATCTCTAATAAAATAAAAGAATAGGTGTTTTCTATAGCTTCAATTGTATTAGTTGTTGCTTTAGCATTAGTGGTGGTGTGTGGAGTTTTATAAACCAAGAGTTCTGGGAGAAATTAAAAATAGAGTTCATTATGAAGAAATAAGCAATGGTGATAGAAAAGGGTTAGCAGTTTCAAGATGTGAGTAGGGCAGAAGCAAAGTGATATATGATGTATTGTTTAGGAGGAAGAAGAAAAAACAAGTAAGAGAAATAAAGAGTAAATTGAGAATAATGAAATTTGACTGTTTGTAAGAGAAAAGAAATAGAAACAAAAGAAATAAAAGGTTTGAAACAGAACACAAACTCAATCCAAAATAGGCTAATTGAAAACTTTAACCCTTAACAACAGAGTAAGGAAAAATAACTGTGTTTCAGAATAGTACAAATGAGAAAGCATAAACAAATATGTACAAGTGTATGAATGTCCTTCATGTATCCACCAGTACACATACAAAAACTAAAAAGAAAAAAAAAACAGGATTGTTACTGAGAGTATGTGCTTGCTGTCTCTTCCAAAGTGTCTTTCCATCTCTCAGTTTCCATTCTCCATGGGATGGTATGGGGAGCTGTGAAAGGTGTTGTCAGCTCCACCCCCAGGGTATAGGTCATGCTAGGTTCTACAATATGTTCTCAGGGGAGGCAGTGAGGTCCTTTCTTTGCCCCAGGTGTTTCACTTCATGGGGAGTTACTGGGCATAAATAAATCAGTGCACACCTAGGACTCTACTTTACTCTTCTCCCCAGGGCTACATTCATGGGACAGGGATGCCAGTCCTTTACCAGTTCTGTTTTTTTTTCAGGGTACTGTTCTTTCTTACCTCCTTAGGTCTGCCCTCAAGCACCAAGGTCCATCACTCCTGCTCATTGAGATTTTGAAGCAACTGCCACTTGTCTTGGTCACAGCTGTGTCAAGAGAGGAGAGGAGGACAGGCTCTCTTTGGCCTATCTGACTAGTGTTACCCCCAGGAGAAATACTGTCCATGCCAGAAATTCTCCTGATTTGCTAGGCTCAGTTTATGTCTTGTGGATGGTGTCTGCCAGATTTATATATCGCACTGAGCCCCAACACATGGATCTAAATTCCCAGTCTGAGTTGGTGCCATTGCAGTGCAGATGTTTAAATATGTCTCAAGCTTCAACTCTCTGTAGAGTAGGCAGACCGGTGGTGACTTTCATGCCACAGTTTAATGAGTAGAATAGCTTGACCCTTTGGTTTCACATTCTGCATTCCAACACTGTCTGCTGCACTTTTCATATATATAATTAGTTTTAGGTAGACACAGTATCTTTATTTTATTTTACATGGATTGAAACCAGTGCCTCATGCATGTTAGGCAAACACTCTACCACTGAGCCACAACCCTAGCCCCTTGTCTGCATCACTTTTCAGTCTCTTTTTGTCCTAATGTACTGATTTCTCCCAATCACATCAGATCCTAAGCTCCAGCTCTGTTTCTCATCTTTGTCTGATATATCCCAAATTCCCCAGTTTTCAAGGTCTCTGTCCAATATTGAGTATCAGTGGCATGCTTATCTCCCACCTCACAGAGAAGCAGTTTTAGAAAATCCACTTCCTGATAATTCACCATCATGTCTCCCCTTGTTTGACACATATATTTATGCTACTTTATTTGACAATGATAAGGTTTTCTTTCATTTTTACAACTTTTAATAAGGATTATGATTATGGGACCAATGATTTACTTTTAATTATCAAACTTTTATAATTCCTGTTGTTTCTTCCTTGCATTTGATAAGTACAAAGTGGGAAACATAGGAGTTGTTAATGTTTTCATTACTTACCTGTCATAAATACAATTAATATTAATTCTAAAACTTTCTCTGAGTATGGGTCTGGAGGAACATTTTATAACAAAACTTCAGAGTCATAAAATTTTATATTTTATATTTCTGTTTTTGATTAATTATATATTTTACTGTTTTATTTAGTAGTGAAAGAAAGTCCTAAAGATGACTCATTAAGAAGGTATGAATTTATAGATTTTCAATAAAAAATGTCTATTAACTAAGTTTACAGTGAAGGTAGAAGGACTTTTTGAGTATTCTAGTGTAAAATAGACACCACATTCAGTTAACATTTGTTTCCTAAAGTTATCTTATAAGCACTTTGAAAGTATTTGTGCTATTATAATCTCTTAATTATCAATAAAGAGCTGTCATTCATAGAGGCTGACTATTTGTCTTATATTTGTGTAATTAATAAGTTTCAGGCCTGTGTTTAGACTGTAGTCTTACCTGGCTGACAATTCCAGTGTGTTGTTCCACTGTACAGGTTGATACCAAGTGGGACCTATACAGGAAAAATCAATTTTAAAATTTATTTCAATGTGTCTGACAAATGTATTCTAAATAACATATATATTCACATTTTAACTTTCATATTGTGTATCATCAATTTAGAAAGTCAAAGGCAGTTGTGTGTTAATTCTGATTTATATTTTACCTGATAAGCCAGGTTGTAGTCCAAGATTTTGTCCTGATATTGACAGTTCCACTAGTAATCAGGATTTTTTCTTAATATATCAAAAGCTTTTATGGAAAATGTCACAGAGCTATGGCCTCATGGTTTCTAATAAACAAGAAGATCAGGAAAGTGCTGTAGAGAAATTATTTTACTGAAAGTTATGAAAAACATTATTTAGACAATGTTGTATTACTTATATTAATCCTTAGAGGACATTTTATTTTCTCTACTTCCTGATTTTCCAGTTAGTTTATCTTCAAGTACTACCCCTAACAATTTTATGAAGACTTTTACTTTTATACTTTTTTTTCCTTTTTATGACTATAACCTTTTATTTAATTTCTATTTGTATTTTCTGTTTTGTTCTCTTTGTGTTTCTGTTTTATTTTGTCAATTGAATATTTTTTTCTCTTGACAGATCAAAAGTTTAGAAATTTCAGAATTTTAAGGAATTTTAGAAACCTTCTAGTCTTTCAGCATGTGTTCTACATGCCAGCCAAATGATAGTTTTGAGGATGTACCTGAAACTTAAATATATCAAAGGGAGTTTTCTGGGTACAAACAATGACAACAATGAGATTTAAACTCCAGTTTTTTAATTCTGAGCTCAGTACATTTTCTGGTTATCATTTTTAAGGTGATTTTTTAAGTAATATATTGAATATTGACTATAGGAACCCAACTAAAGAGGACAAGACTAGAATTTTTAAGTGAACACAGTGGTAGAGGATCAAAATTTAACTAGTGAAGGAAAGGGCTATAAACGTATTCACCCAGAGTAACAACACTGTGTTGGGTAGGAATAAGCATTATAAAAAAGAGACCAAAATCTTAGGGTTTATGATTAATTTGATGAGTACAAAACAGGAATGAAGGACACAGAATATTAAAAGCTCTCTATAAAGATATATTAATACAAAATTTAGAGGAAGTCTTAATAGCTTGTATTTTGCCTGTTTTCATCTCTGCAATGCAAGAATGGATTAGAGACTAGTGAAACAGACTGTGGAAATTGTTAGAATACATGAATCTGTGGCACAAAACAGGTTTTTATTCACCTTCACTTTCTTTCCAAATTGCTGATGTCCTTAAAATGTACATGTAGTGCTGGGCAAAGGAGTGATTGGCAGGGAAAGTTATTACAAGTTTCAGTTGAGTAGCTGGAAAGGTATTCAGACAGGCCAATGATTGAGACTCCATTTAGTTTAACCTTGTGTCAGGAATCTGAATATTCAAGGGATGTAGATTTCAAGTTTAGAGACTGCCACTGAGTTTTGTAGATGAGTGACTGGGAAATGGATTCCCAGAGGAAGGAGGGTATTTACATAATAGCTAGGGAAACCGAGGTACAAATACCAAGACTCTGCTTTTCTGGCAGTCTTTCCCCCTGGGTGTCTGAGTGCTTGCTAGTTTATGAGGACCTGAATAAAGTGAGACCTATACAGGAAAAATCAATTTTATAATTTATTTCAATGTTTCTGACAAAGGTATTCTAAATAACATATATATTCACTTTTTAACTTTCAATAATTTTTAAAGTTCCAGAGAACTCTGTGCATTATTTGTGGGTAGAGGGAATAAATAGTGTATTATTATTGGTGATTTCCATGCTGAAGAACAACATTGCTTAGTATTTGACTCCTGGATATTCACGAGAGAGAACTGTGCCTCTTGTTATCTTATCTTGTGTTTCCAGAGATTTGTTTCAGTTCAGGTGGAAAAAAAAAATGTCAGCCATTAATTGGGTTTTAAATTCAGCCTTCAAGACAGGCAATTTTCAAGAACAAATTATTATCTGTTTCTGCTCATGTATTGGGTATTGCTCTGAATTAGAACTAAGAGTGCCTTAATATCTATATTGTATATTTTATAGATTCACAGCAGTAGAGTCAGAAAGAGGTGAACACAAGCTATATTTTTAATTGGAGGTCATATTTTAATTAATCAATCAAGAAACACCATTTAATAAGTTATACCTTAAATTAAACAGAGTTTATTTTAAAAAGAAAACTATTCACCATTTTTGTTATACATTTTTGCCTTAAAGATCTATCAAAAAATCACACTCAGATGATTCCTTGTTTGCAATGGTTCGGGACAGCTATGAAGCTCCTATTAAGGTAAAGTGATCTTTTTTAAAAACCTCATGTTCTTGCTCTGAATTTTGTGTTTTAAGATGTTAATGCTGAAAATTTAGCTATATTTTTCTTATATTTTATATGAATATTTGCTAAGAATCCATTTTAAAGAATTATGTTGAATTTTAAAAAACAATGCTCTTTGTATCACTGTTCTCTCAAGTACTTAAGGATCGTGGGGGCTGGAAGTAACAATAGGCTGTGAAATACATAGTGAAAGAAAAATTGCATTAGAAACAGCTTTCTAACTGTAGAGGAAATATAATATTTATTCAAGGATTTTTTGTATCAGTTTTCATTGCTATGGTTTTTAAATCATTCTTACATAACTTACAATACTCATGCCTAAATTAATTTTTATAAAATTGTGGAATTTCCCTGGTGCCTTTAGTTTGGAATATATAATATACATTGCACATAACTTTTCTTTTTTTTACTTGGACCCTTGATATGTTGATATCATAGCATTTTAGGAGACCTATATTCTCTATTTCTTTCTGTGGCTCCATATTTATACTAAAGTAATATTGGGAATTATGGCAACCCAGAAATCTAGAATCTGTATCTTAATACTTGTATTAAAATGGCTTGCATATCCATACTTTGAGTCTTTCCACTAAAAGTGACAGTAATTTAAAAAAAAAAACTATAAGTAAATAGCAGAAAGATTAGAAGAACAGAAGGAAGTACTAGGTCCTGAATTAGAACAAATTATATTCTATGCTTTTATAATTATATTCTGGTATATAACTTCTATTTTGATGTATAACTGAAAAGAACCAATAAAAATTCTAAAGAAATTTGAGGTAATGAAATTTTCTAAAAATTTACTCTTCATCTAATCAAAGAATAAATGGTGTGAGAAAAGTAATAACCAGTTCTGGAAGCAGAAACACTCAATAATTGTATGGTAATACTTTAGTTTCAGAATTGTTGTTTTTCCATTATAGTTTCTTAAAATATATAGATTCTATGTCAAATTTTGAAATTTCAAATTTTAGATGTTTCTGTATTTACTTACTTTAATGTTTATTGTAGAACACTACTATTTTTATAAACTATTCCAGGTTAGGAAATATATTTGCAAATATCCTGAAGAAGCTAAAATAAGGTTAAATGTAAACGATATCTGTTGTTTTTGAAATTACTTTAATTTTATTTCAGTTATGAAGAGCTAATGGATAAAATTTATTATTCGTCTATTTGTATGTTGAACATTTCCACCTCTAGTTTTCCATGTGAGAGAAATATATGATACTTGTTTCCTGAGTCTGGCTTACATTATTTAATATTATGCTTCCCTGTTTTATTCATTTTCCTAAAATTAACTTAGTTTTGTTGTTCTCTATGCATAGAAATCTTCCTTGTTTATATATACCACATTTTCTTTATCCATTCTTTTATTAACTAGCATCTAGCCTGATTCTATAACTTGCCTATTATGAATAGTGTCATGGTAAGATGGGCATATGTATATCTCTAAAATAAGCAGACTTTAATATTTTCTGGTAAGTACTGAGTAGTATATTTGAATAATAAAGTAGTTCTATGTTCAGTTTTTGAGTAGCCTTCATATGAATTTCCATAGTGATATAGTAATTTATGTTCCTGCCATTCACATGTAAGAGATTTCTCTCCTCATCTTCCCAGTATTATTTGCCTTCTTGATGATTGCTTTTGTGAATGGTGGAAAATGGGAGGAGCTTGATGTTGTTTTGATTTGCATATTCCCAATTGATAAAGATGTAATGCTTTTTTTTTCCCTGAAATGTTGGCCATTTGTATCTCTTATTTTGAGAACTAGCTGTGCATTTGCTCATTTATTAAAAAGGTTCTTGTTTTTCTGGTGTTAAGATATTTGCATTAATATTTTTAGGATATTAATCCTCTGTCAGAAGAATAGCTGGCAAAGCTTTTCTCCTTTTCTGGAGGCTACCACTTCTTACTGTTTTGTGTTTCACTTACTATGCAGGAATTTTTCATTTTGATGCACCCTCTCTTATCCATTGTTGCTCTTATTTTCTGAGCTGTATGGGGCTCTATTCAGGAAGTGGTTGCTTACATACTGAAGTGTTTTCCATATATTTTCTTCTAGTATTTGTAAACCTTCTAGTCTGGTACATATGTCTTTAGTCCTTTCTGAATAAACTCTTGTACAGTGTTAGAAAATAGGCATCTAGGTTTCTTCTTTTACATATAGATATCTAGTTTTTCCAAAACTATTTTTAAAATGTTGTTTGTCTTTTCTCCAAAATATGTTTTTGGTGTCTTTGCCTAGTATCACATGACTGCAGCCCTGGGTTTGCTCTCTGACTTCTTTTCTATCCATTGGTCTATGGGTCTTTCTTTACACCAGGACCATGGTTTTTATTACTATGGCTCTGTTTTATATTTTGAAATTGGGCATTGTGGTTTATTCATTGTTTCTCTTATGATCAGTAGCACTTTGTCTAAGTATTTTTTTGTTTGTTTGTTTTTCTTCCATACAAATTTAGAAGTGGTTATTTTCCCCCCATTTCTGCAAACAATATCATTTGAATTTGAATGGGAATACATGGAATCTATAATTCATTTATGGTACTATGCCCATTTTCACAATATTAATTCTGCTTTTCTATGAACATAGCAGATCTTTTTACTTCCTATTGTTTTCTTATTTTTTTCCTTTAATGTGTAATTTTTTTTGAAGAGGTCATTCACTTACTTGTTTAGGGTTATTCCTAGCTATTTTTAAAGTTATTTGAATGAGCTGTTACTCTTGCTTTATTCTCTCTAGGTTTGCTATGGTATATACACAAACAGTTTATTTTTATATGTTTATTTTGTATCCTGTTACTCTGATGAATTCATTCATCAAAGTAGAATTTTCATAATATATTATTTATGTTCTTCTAAGAATAGCACTAAATCATTTGCATATAGAAAAAATTTAACATTTTAACTTTCCTATTTGAATCCCTTTTTTGTCTTTTTCTTTTTCTGAAATTTTAAGTACTGTGATTAGTGAGATTGGCAGCAATGAACATCCTTGTGTATTTCCTGATTTTAGAGAAAATATTCTTCTTCATTTTACTATTGGCTTTGGATTTGGTATACTTGGTCTTTATTTTAATAAAATTCTCCTATTTCTAATCTCTCAGGGCTTTGTCATGAGGGTCATTGAATTTGTCAAAGGCTTTTTCTGCCGCTTCTTAAAAGATCATGTAATTTTGCTCTTGATTCTATATGTGATTTATTAGTTTTATTGATTTGGATGTATTGAATCATCCTGGATCAAAATCAGCTTTTATGGATTTTTTTTTGTATGTCACTAGAGTCTCAAACCAGGAGGATGGTATGAAGGAACCACATCCCCAGCACCTTTTATTATTCACTTTGATAACAGGTCTCACTAAATTTCCCAGGCTGGCTTTGAAATTATAGTGTTCCTCAAACAACCTGATGCTTTTCTGAGAGTATAGACCTACACCACTATGCCTGATATGTATGTTATTTCGTAATGTGTTGTTAAATGTGGTTTGCAAAGATTTTATGAGAATTTTTATACTATGTTCCTCAAGGATATTGATATCTAGTTTTTTCTTGTTCTGTCCAATCTTCACTTTTCCAGTCAGGGTAATACTTTTCAGAATTGCTTTGGAAGCATCTTTCCTTTGCTCTTAAATGTAATGGGGGATTAATATCAGTTCTTCTTTAAATATCTGATAAAATTTAGCCATGTATTCACCTCTGAACTTCTGGTCCATAAGGCTTTTTATTATTGCTTCAACCTAATTGCTTGTTATTGAGCTATGGTTTTCTCTAACTATTTGATTCAACATTTTACAACATATTTCATTAATATCACTTAGATTTATTTATCTTTCAATTTTATTCTTTAAAATAGTCTAAATTTTTCACATTCATTGAAATATAAGTTTTCTAATAGTCTCTAGAGATTTTCTGGATTTCAGTGGTAACTGTTTTAATATTTCACTTTTTGTTTCTAGCTTTATTCATCTGTATCTCCTTTTTTCTTTTAGTTCCCTTGGCCAAGGGTTTATCAAGTTTATTTACCATTTTAAAAACAAACTATTTGTTTCCTTATTACTATATTTTTTTAAAAAATTATCTATTTTATAATTTTGGCTCTGACTTTAATGAATTCTTTTCTTGTATTGGTTTTAGAACTCATTTACTGAGGTTTTTCTTAGACCTTGGGATGCATTATGAGGTTTTTAAATTGAAATATCTTAGATTTTCAAATGGAGGTAGCCCTTAGTATAAACTGTCCTCATACAACTGCTTTTGGTGGATTAGTGGAGAGATATCGGAAGGGTTAGAAAATGTACTGGGCAGTAAGATTTGACTAAATATAGTATATGCAATTCTGTATAAGTTATAATGAACCCCATTATCATTTATATATATATAATCCACAACCCTAGCCCTCGTATTGATAGTTCTCTATTGTCCTTCTATCCTGGTTTTATAGAGTTAGTAGACAAATGAATATAATATTTGGCTGATTTGCAGAGTATATATAACACTGTGATATAAAATATTTCAATTTTTTAATGTGTACTTCTCTAGTTTTTAATCTAATTTATTTCAAATCTGGAAAATTAGGGGTCTCCTTAGAATACTGATTAGGCAATCTTCATATAATTCATTAGTTGTTTAATTTTACCAGACGACTATCTCTCAGATTCTTCCTCAGAATAGTGTTGGTCATTCATTTGGTGATGCACATCAAAGAGAAAAAGATGGTATAAATGGACATACAGAAGGTAAGAACCACTCATTATATAATCAATGGATATAATGCATGTTTAAAACATGAGCACTAGTATGATTTAATAGTGGAAGGAATGAAAATAATAAATAGTATGGGAGTTGAAATAGTGTATCTTATCAAGTTGCAACCACAAGGGAAGTTGGAGTGGTCCTAGAGGAGCTGAGTTATTAAGTCCAGACCTGCTTAAATTAGAGAAAAGTTGGGACATAAGAAAGGGGAGAGAAGAATTCAGAAATGAAGAATGAGAAAAGACTATAGACAACAACAACCAAAAAAAAAAAAAGAAAGAAAGAAAAAGAAAAAATAAGCAGATGCACATTGATGATGGCCTGATGAAACATTCCTTGGAAAGATTATGACTTCTAATACATCTACAAATTAGACTACAAAATAGAGAGAATTTTAAATAGATGAAATAAATGGCCAGGCACATGGTGCATGCCTATATTCCCAGTGGCTCTGGAGGCTGAAGACGGAGAAATAATTTTTATTTTAAAGCCAGCTCAGTAACTGAATGAGGCCCTCAGGTATTCAGCAAAACCCTTTCTCTAAATAAAATATAAAAAGGGATGTGGATGTTGCTCAGTAGTTAGACACCCATGGGTTCAATCCTCAGTACCAATAACAAAGCAAAAAGAAACATCAAATAGGAATGTTAAGTTAGAGAAATTGGTAGAAGATTAAGCATTCGTAAGAACTCTCAAATTTTATTGAATCATATGTTGGGGACCATGTACAAAATGTATATGTTGACTCAGCAGGTCTTTGGTTCTACACCCTGAATACATTCAAAGATGCTTCCAATGCTCCTTGATTCACAGACTACATTCTGATTTACAAGAGCAGTTGAATGAATTGCCCTTTAGAAAATCTGAATTAAGAGCCATTGTGTCTTAGTTCATGGCATAACTATATTAAATTAGAGAATAAATCTTGCTTTGTTTTTGATTATGTCTGTTGGCAAAGAGGAAGAACAAATGGATGAAACATAGAAATTGTATTTTTTAAAATATTTTTTGTAGTTGTACACAATAAATTTATTTATTTATTTTTATGTGGTGCTGAGGATCGAACCCAGAGCCTTGCACATGCAAGGCAAGCACTCTACCGCTGAGCCATAACCCAAGCCCCCAAATTGTATTTTTTAAAGATTTTTTGAGTTGTAAATTGACACAATACCTTTATATTATTTATTTTATATAGTGCTGAGTATTAAACCCAGTACTTCACATATGTTAGACAACCGCCCTAAGACTGAGCCAAAACCCAGCTCCTGGAAATTGTATTTTTAAGATACAGTTACTGCATTGGGAAGAAAGTAGTGGGAATAATCTAAACAAAAACAACAAAAAATAATCAAGACTACAGGTCTAGAGATAGCTTTTGAAAATCAAAGGGAGGAGGTAGTGAGGAGGGAATAAAATTAGCTAGGTAATTTTGAAGGTAATAATAAGGAGACTGAGGTAATGCATTTCAGCTGGTTTCACTATATTTGCCTTCAAACAAAAGTGAGAATTACTAGTCCAGAGATGGTTTTAAGCAGGGGAAACTGTTAGAATTGGGGCAACCAGCCACTTTAATTCCTTTGCTCCACAACTACCAAATAAGGGGTGTATTGATATCAGTATTTGAGATCAGAAACATAGCTTTTAAGAAACATGGTACATTTAAAAAGACAATTAGTTTTTTTCTTTAATGAAACCATGGCTTTGGGCATGCTAGGAATGCACTCAATTACTCTGCCAAGTCCTTTTCTCTAAATAGCTAGTATTCTGATATGACAGATATTTTATGAAAATCTTTGAAAGTCTAAGAAGTTATATCAAACAAGGCTCATTTTGTAAACAGCAGACGCTTTAGGTTAATTTGTTGAATACCAAAGCTGTTATTTTTTGTATATATGCTAATGAATTTGAAATATAAAAGGTTTTTCATGTCTGATAATTCTTTTGCATTTCAGTTCACTTTTCCCCTTTGGATTACCATATATTAATATTTTATGCTTATTAAAAATTTTTATTAGATACAGTTCCTATGTCTTCTCAAATGAATGAATCAAGAAACTTTGAGTGTGTCAGACAGGAGGATATATTAAAAGAAGATACACCACTGTCCTCCATGGGTATGGAAAAATGATTATTTTAATAAGTGTATACCAAAGCTGATCATTTCTCAGAACTTTCCTCCATGCAAATGAATTATACTTTCCACTTGACGGTTATCACAACTTTGGACTTAGTATATTGTAGGACAAATGGAGGAACAGGATACATACCTGTAATAAAGTTAATGAAATGATTGTGACAGGCTACATTAAACATACCTGCTGTGAAATTATTTTCTTTATTTTATATATTTATGCCCCAAAGTTTCTCCTTTGCTCCTCTGATTAGATATCCCCATTCCCTCAATCAATCCGCACCTTCTCTTGGCATGTGTGCATTCCCTATTATATTTGTGTAATTGGAAATGTAATCTCACTTTTGAAAACTTAACTCAATGCTTAATTAAACTAATATTGGATGTTTTTCTTCAATATATTTGAATCATGCTGCTGTACTCAACAAAAACCAGCAAACACAGAAGTCCAAATGTTAAAATATTATTTATCAAAGCCAACCCTTGGAACTTGACTCCATGTCAATTCAGCAGGAAGGTGTGGGTGATTTTGTCATATTCATGTTTTGTGAATTGTGTATCCCTTTTGCTTTTCAGTATTTCAGAATTTCACACATCCTGTTGTGCAGGTAATTATAAACTTCTATGTTTATCTTGAATTATTAACTGTGTATAGTATAAAATGTACAACACGTATTTAAGTTCTACTTTCCAAACCCATACAGCCTATCTTAGACAGGAGGTATTTTCTTCAAAAGAATACAGTGGGGACAACAGAAGAAAGGATATGCAAATCAGGTAAAAATATATATATATACATATACATACATACACACATACATACACATTCCAGTGTCTATATTGGCATACATGTTTAAAATAATATCTTTAAAGTCACAACAAAATGATTTCTAAAAAAATCTTTATCTCAGACATTTTTAAAATTAAATTTCCCAGAATTCTTATACCTGTTAGGTGAATTATGAGGCTCTATTTTCCTCCAAATTTTTATAAAAACTTATTGCATAGCTGCCAATAATTTCCAAATCTTGAGAGATGAACATAAAAATATGTGTCTGAACCCAGAGATTAAGTATAGTGTGTGAAACAAGACCCAATCAAAATTTAATTTCAATTCTAATATAATACCCACTTTATTGAATACTTACATTGAACCCGTGTTGTACTTTATGCAGCTGTAAATTCTATGTCCTTCATCAGTTGTGATTATCTCTGTATTAAACCATACAAAGTATTATTGTGTATTCTTTATATTATTCATTTTCTATAAAACTAATAGAGTATTTTTAGGAAATTACTCTTTTATGATTTTTATTGACCCAGAGTTGTAAATTCAAAACTACTTACACAAACCACTTTATATATTCCTTCTTTATGCGTTTCTTTCTTTTTTGTTTGCTTTTGTTTTTAGTTTACTTTTCAATGGTGGGGACTGAACACAGATACTTTGGCATGCTAAGCAGTGGCTCTGCTTATTCATTGGAAGGTTGGGTAAATCCAAGATTCAGGAAACTGACCCCCAAGCACTAAAATGAGTCCCTTAACATACAAAAATGAGAAATTTAAATATTACATGCTAAACCCAAAGAACTTATACAGTTGGTGTGTTTTATTCTACATGCCATTTGAAACCTTGTGTAACAGTACAGAGCCTCTTATTCCAGGGACCCAGCTTTGTCCTTTATTACTTAATGGAACTTCATTCTACACTGGTCCCAGAAAAATGATATATCCTCTATTTTTCATGGAACATTTTTTCCATTCTGGCCTGCTTCCCTCTATTTGGCACTCCTGCCACCTTCTTATTCGTTTCTGCTCATGCATATGCTCTCCACACTCATCCTATCTTCAGCATTTAGAGCCATCTAGCTACCACGCAAATGTGACTATGAACCTCTCTAGAAGATAAAAGGCCAGCTTTTAAAATTACCCAGAAATCTTTCATGCATTCAGCCTAACACTTTAACCTTTCCCTTAATTTTACTGTCATCTTGATGGCTCCTCACCAATCCCTGTATTTTCAGACAAATACTGACCCATTTAATGCTTCAATCTGTGTCTAGCTACAGCCTTTTAAGCTTTCCCCATTTTCTGCCTCTTATTGGTAACCTCATTCCTTTAGTCCCTGCTGAATTCTAGCTGTAGGAAAGCCATTATTCCTGGCACCTTTTTACTCTATTCTCATAGGGAACATAATAATTCTCGGTTCAAATAAACTGTTGATGCTAAGGTGATATAAAAGAGGTCTTCTCAAGTTCAGGAGCCAAAGGGCTAGATGGGAAGGAGTAATTTACAAGTCAACTGGTAGGTATCCAGTTGAACAGTGGCTGAAATGCTGAGACACCTCAAGGGGGGTAAAAAGCAGTTTATGACAAGGAGATTGATAATCATGCAGGACTGAACAGACTAAGTCTTACAGAAGAACACATTTGTTTAGAGTAATGTAGAAAAATATTGCATATGCAAGATGTTCATTGATAACAGTATAGTCTAAGTCATTGTGGAAATGACTATTGATGAATAGTTGTTTTTAAAAGTTACTGTTATGGGGAAGAGAATACCAAATTGTGTGTATCTCCACATTTCTATAGTGTTTTTAAAATTTAATTCTGGCAAATTTTCATTCATCTTGAGTGGATATACCTTTGAGATATTCTGGTTTCTTAAACCTGGTGATACATAGTGTCTCCTCAGGTAGACTATTGAAGTTTTATACCACTAAAAATATTCCCTGAAAAAAATTCTCTGCTGGGTACACTGGATCACCTCTAAACACAGCTATTGGGAGACTGAGACAAGAGAATGGCAGTCTCAGGCCAAAACAAACACTTTAGAGAGACCCAGTTTCCAAAAAATAAACAAATATACAACTCTGGCAGAGCTCTTGCCAATGTTGCAAAGTTCTAGGTTTAAATCACTGAGTACACACAAGTATACCACACCAATAAACAATTAAAGAGGTAATAGCACCTAAAATTCAAGCTTATTATTACTTTTTATTTATGGCAGACTATCATTCTCTCTAAATGTTCTAAGTTGTTTACCTAAATCTACCTACATTTTCCAGCTGAACCACTTTGGTTCTCATCATCTGAAGAAGAGGAAGAAGGTCTTGATGACACCAAAAATAAGCAGCCACAGGTATGTTCACTCAGATATATTTTTTAAAACTTCTGATTTCTTACTGTATTCCTTGTTTTAAGAAAGTCAATATGGGCAAATTTGATTACCTTTCATAACAGTGGTTTGAAATCTAAAATGATAATTTAATATTGAAACCTAATAAAATTTAACTGGTTATGAATCTGAAAATAGCATTAAAATTCAGGATAACATATAGATAAATATTATCCTTGTGATTCGGGCAGATTTTTTTTCTGAATATTATTTGGGTTTCTGTTTTTTTTAACCCCTGAAAATGATGAAGAAGTTAAAATTAGTGGTTTTGCTAATAACCATTTTAATTAATGAACATATATAGTCATGATGGTCATCGAGTACATTTATGGTAAAAGATGGTCCTTCCCAGTGGCTCAGTTTTAGTTACATATAAACATGGAAAATCACACCCATCTCAGGTGCTCTGTGGGTATCACAGGCAGAGTGAGTGAAAAGACACACATACATGCAGATCCTAATCAGACAGTAATTTCAGACCAGTTTTTCTCATACACTCAAATGTGCATAGCTCACACACCCAGCCCATGGATGGCTGGTGAAATCCTTGAATTCATTTACTATTCTAAAAGCCAAAATTCTGGGTTTCATTTGGTCTGAGGCTCTCTATGGTGCCTCTCCAGGTTTTCTTTTTTCCATAGCTGCTCTTTTTTTTAACCAGAATGCACACAGGAGCCAATATGACTCAAGCTCTGAAAAATAGTCAGGAAGTGCTGTACATTTTTGTGCTGTCATTTTTCTTCATTGGTGTACTTTGTAGTTCTCTCTTAGAGGAACATGTTGTTTACTCTACCCAGATCCTGTGTGTTGCTTTCTAACAGTACCATAGAAACATTTCTTCACCCTACTTTGTCATTTTATTAAACTGGATTTTCTCTCAGTGAAACACTTACTATAAGCTCTTTAGATCCTGTGAGACTGTGATGACCAAAATGAGGCAAGTCCAATAAAGTATTATTCCTGCTCAACATCATATAATTCCAAATCTCTTATCACACTGAGTCTCATAAGTCTGTTATTTAAAACATGTAATGCAACATAATATTAATTATATTTCTCAAGAATGTTTAATTAAGTATTTAATGCATTCTCATCTTGTGGGGTTGTGATATATGGTTGTTTACACTCTTAGAATACATGCATTTATGTTATTAAATTTTCAGGGAATACCTTTTCTATGATATCCATCCTGCTTTTACCAAATCAGGAGCCATTGGAAGACAAGAGTTCAGCTTCATCTGAAGTACAAATTCTAGGTTGCCCTGTGGAAAATATGACTGTACTTATCTACATTTTAATTAGCTGCTTTCAAGACCAAAATTTGGGTGATGTCTAGAAGAGTGATAGTGAAGTTTTAATGTAGCTCATTGGGGTCCTTTATTTTGCAGGTATTTTCTGAGGGTGGTCCACAGACGTGCATTTCTCACTCATCTGTAGAGAAACATTATATAGCAAAAGAGAAAGCAGATGGACATGCCCATGGTAAGAACTACATACTCTACACAGTTCTTTGGACAAAATATTGATTTCTAACATGAGTGCTGATTTATTCTAATACTTGGAAAAATGAGCCTAGTAAACAGGTAATAATGAAAAAGTGAGAAAGATAATGAGTTGTCTCTCTTAAGACCAAAGTCCAGCAGCAGGTTATAGTGGAAGTGTCCCTCTTAGTTTCTATACAAGACAGGCATAGATCATAGGGGAGTTGGAAATTGTGAAGTAGAGAGGATAAGGGTGAATACACATTGGGAAAGGCAGAGAGAGTGAGTGCAGCGAGTAAATGAAGGAAAAACAAGCCATGAAGGCTGATAAATTTCAGTCATGTACCAGAATAAAAAGACCACCTGTTCAAAATGTGGAAGGAAAGTGTGAGTTTCCAGTTGTGCAAATGACTCAAGGTGAGAATATTTTTTTCTCACCACTCATTTCTGAGTTGTCATTAGAAAGGAATTGACATGTGAAGAACTGATCATGAAGAAAGGAAGTTTTTTTTCTTTTTAAGTGAAATGTTCATAAATCCATGTGTCTGGTCATAAATTTATATAAAACAATATTGTAATTAAAACAAATGAAAAATAAAAATACCTATATCATAGACATTCTTGTCACTACCTGGGATGAAGCTAAGATGGCAGACACAAAAGTATGGGAAGTGGAAAAATGTGCAAATTGTTTTGGACTGATACCTAAATTCATAGGTTTTTAAAATATTCTTTAGACAATTTGGAAAGGAGAAGGGAGAATAGACACTGAGAAAAGCAGAGAGAATACAGTGAGTAAATGAAGGAGAAAGGACTTCTTCTAATCGTTCAGGTTTGGGAACATCATTGGGTGGAAAACTGGCTCTATTATTGTAAGGCATTTGAAGGCAGGGAAATGAGAAGCAGACTAAGTGCAGACCCAGACTCTCAGACTCTAATAGATCATCTGTGGGGATCCCTATTCAAAATGTATACTCTGACTTACCTGGCCTGCACATCTATGTTTTCTTCCATGTAAGGTGATTCCAATGATCACTATCTGCCGGCCACCATGTAAAGTGGTTAGGAGAGAATTTCCTTTTAGTAAAACTAAATGCAGAGCAACTGGAACATCAAATGTAATAAAGTTATTGCATACATCTATTTTTTATTCTGATCTTGTCTGTTGGCAAGTGATAAGAACTCAAAGTATAGAATTTATATTTCTTAGGTCTAATCCTTAAATTGGGAATTAAGAAAGAGTGGTGGACGTGGGTTGTAGCTCAGTGGTAGAGTGCTTGCCTTGCATGCCTGAGGCACTGGGTTTATCCTCAGCAACACATATAAATAAACAAACAAACAAACAAACAAACAAACAAACAAATAAATAAATAAATAAATAAATAAATAAATAAAATGAAGACATTGTGTCCATCTACAACTAAAAAAAGAAAAGAAAAGAAAAAGCAAGAGTCGGGATAATTCATAGACAAAATGGAAAATATAAAGAATCAAGACCAGAGATCAAGATGTTGCTTTTGAAAAGTTCCTGGGAAGGAGAAATGTGGAAGAAACAAAATAAGATAGCTGGGTAATCTTGGAGGGAATGAAGAGGAAACTGAGAGCATGCAATTCAGGGGCTATCGGTATATCTATCTTTCACAATATGTGAGAGAGTGTAACTTGTCCATCATTTGAATCATGAGGGGCTTGTAAATTGGGGAAAGATTCCAGCCATGACCATCTTTTCTCCATACCTATCAGACATACTGCTTGCTGTGGTTTAAATTGAGTCATTCTGAGGAGCAATATTACATTTCAGAATCATTCGTGATTTTTAATGACAGCTCTACTCTTTCTCTTCTTTCCTCTCTTTCTTCCTTCCTTCCTTCCTTCCTTCTTTTATTTCTACTCCCTTACCTCTCTCTCTTTTTTCCTTACATAATTATTTTCTGTATTTATTTCCTATTTGCCTGAAAATAAAATCATGGGCATTCTAGAAATTCACTTCATTACTGAGCTACATCCTCATCCTTCAAAAGCTAATTATAATTTTTTGATAGGCCTGGCCTTTTGTGAATACACTTAAAACACTGGCAAGTCACACCAAACCAAATTCATTTGCAAACAGAACTCTTTATACAGTTTACTCTTTGAATACCCAAAATCTTTGTCATATATGCGTGTGTTTGTGTGTGTAATAATATATTATTATTATCAGATAAAGCTGTGCTCTTCCATTTCAACTTTCCCTTTAAATTTTTATGTCTCAAAAGTTTAAACCAATTAACCCTTATTTCTCAGATGTAGAAACTATCTGTTCTCACACAAGGGGATCATGAAAATCTAATCTGTTTAAACCAGAAAATACAGGAATAGAGGATGCACAAGAGGAACCAGCATCCCACCTGAATATAAGAAACAAATAATAGATGTCATAGCTTTCAGTGTCAAAATATGTATATCAACTGACTCCTTCAGAAATCTTTGTTGAGAAATGAACCTAACATTTCCCTGGGATCTGAACACAGCTTTGGCCTTACTAAACAAAAATGAAAGGACAAATGCAGTAAATATATACATACTTAAAATTATAAAGATTAAATCTTTTCAATAGTATTTCAGAAAGATAGGTTCAATGGCTTGTTTTTGTTTTGACTTCACCTTTGCCATTGAATCTCTTAGAGACCATCTTTGCTTCTCCACTAGAGGATTGTTGGATTCTCCATCAATCTGTATCTTTGCATTGGTATATGTTCCCTTGTCTGTTTTATTTATGGTCATTGGACAAATAATCTCAGGTTTGTGAAATGAACAGCATGTTTCACAAAAACTATTCAAAAAATTCCTTTAGTCACATGATTGTTGTCAGCCAAACCAGCCAGCACAGAAACCCAGGAGATAGCATAATTTTTAGCACAGCTGAACCATGGACCTCAGATGTGTGTGGAGGCATCTGTAATGTATGAGTTGTTTTGTCCTCTTCAACTTTGCTTGATTATATACCCCTTTTGTTTTTCAGCCTCTAGGGATTCATCTGATTTCAGAAAGGTAATTAAATTTCTATATTTATTCTAAATTATTAACTTTGTAGTCAATGAAAAATACACTCTTTATGTACTATCTTCTTTCTAAGTGCACCGATCCCATCACAATAAAAGAGGCGCTTCCACGGAAAGGATTAGGCAAGGTGAAAGAAAAGACAGTCAAATTGGGTAAGTTTTACATTAAAACACTCCAGGGAACACAATGTTAAAACACTTGAAATGCTACCAGTGTTCTCACATGTAAGGTGGATTTCCCAAAGAGGTGGGAGGATTTTCCTCACAATGTCATCAGTAGTCACAGAAAATGATCTCTCCTCTGTTTCTGGGAATATCCCCTCTATTCTGAGTTGTTTCCCCTACATATCATACTATTACATTCTCCCTATTTCCACCCTTTGGAGTGAACTAGCTACCATGCAAATGTCACCATAAGCATCTCTTTAGAATGTGAAAGGTCAACCTTCTGAAATTTCTTAGAAATATTTCCTGACATGACCCAAGCCTCATTCTGTATCTTTATACCTTTCCTCTGCCTCAACTGTCCTCTGGCATTAGGCCTCACCTATCCCTTTATTCTGAGACAAATCCTGACCTATTTCATACTTTTCTCTGTGTGGGCCTACAGAATTTCATGCTGTCACCATCTCCTGCTCTCTGGCTACTCACCTCTCGCCTGTCTTTTTGAGGGGTGAGTAGCCAGATAAAAACACCATCCTTGGGGGCACATTTTCTCTGCCTTCTTAGGTCATTTTCTCTGACACTTCAGCTGGTCACATTAGCTTCCAGACACATAGGTTCCCCTTTGCCCTTCTCACTGGAGTCACATGGGTATAGTCTAGCCTGCAGCAGTTTTTTTTACCTTCCATGAGGCACAACCTAGGTTCCTTGATAGGCACTTCCAGGATCCTCATGTGTGTGTGTGTGTGTGTGTGTGTGTGTGTGTGTGTGTGTGTATGTGTGTGTGTGTTGTTTAGAGGAACTTAATCAAAGAAATACTGTTGCACTTTTTTCAAGGATAGCTATGGCTTCAGCACTCCCATCACTCTTTGAGAGAAGAGCATGCTTTTTAAGCACCAGTGCATAGTGCACCTTTTGGTCAGATCACTTTAAGCAATATTTTTGATCTCAGGTTTCTCCTTAGCAGGGCACATCATGGTACAACTTAGAATGCAAATTCCTCTTCTCTCTCCCCCTTTGTCTGAGGCAGATCTGCATGCAGGTTGTAGGGTTTTTTTGTTTATGGTACACATTTTACTGAATCTCTGGACTTTTTCAGTGTTCAGAAATTTTAGGGATTTGAATAAAATCCCTCTTTCACTCACTTTGCTGAGAAGCTCTTTACCAACTCTTTGGTTTCTCCATGCAATAGTGCAGCTTAGAATGCAGCTTACTCTATACTAACATCTTCCCAGAATCAGCCCTTCTTTCTATGTGTATTTTCAAGCTTGTTTCTGAGCAAATTTCATTGATCTTTAGTAGACAAATTTTGGCAATATGGTTTGCACTGAACCTTGTATCCTGTCATTTCTCTATAAGATGTGTGTTGAGGATTTGGATCAAGAAAAAATACTCCCTGAGAACTCAATGTTTGTTGGGTGCAAATGGGTACATGTTTATTCACAACTACTTGGAAGTCCAAGCCTTGAAGGATGGCTGTATTCAGTCCACTCAGAGGACTCCAGTTGCCAATTAAAGTGGCCATGGGATAGAAATAAATGGTAGAGTATTTGACAAGAATGCATAAGTTTGTGGGTCCATTCCCAAGGTGTATACACAAAGAAAGAAAAAGAAAAAATAAAAACTGTGTAAAGTTCAAACCAGTAATTATTTACCAAATATTAAACTTAATTGGAAATCACATTTGGGAATATTATGTTGTTTTTGTTTTACAATTATCCTTTTCTATTTGGATTGATGTTCACGCTTTCTAATGCAGTTCTAAGGAATGTGAGTAAATGTATTCATTTATCAGCAGAGACCCATTTTGACATGACTTCAGAAGAAGAGCACAAAAGTTTTGATGACGCTCAATGTACCCAGTCTCAGGTATGTCAACATATAAAGCATTTCTTCCTGTTTCTTCTTGTTTTTCTTTCTTGAGGAAAGTAAAGGAGGCCAAATGAAAATATCTTTTAAATAGTCTTTTGGAATTCAGGCATTTATATTACTAATTGCATCTAAAACCACTCTGAACTGGTTAGAATCTGAAAATAAATAGCATTAGTAGTCCTGTCAACTTATAGCTAAATTTACTATGTAATGGAGGAAAAACAATTCTAAATGTTGCTTGTGCTTCCACTTGCATAAACATTCTGAAAAAATAAAATGTTGAGACTAAATTTGAGACTGACAAATAACCACCTGGGTTATGAATGGTAATGGTCACTGACTGCATTCATGTGAAAGGGTGATGTTGTCAAAGGCTCAAAATTCTAGTGAAATTCAGTAATTATTTGCTACAAGTTGAAATATATATATTTATATATATTAATATATATTATATATATATATATTAACTTTATATCCTGGTTAATGTTTGTTTGCTATTTTTGTTTATTTTTTATTGATTTTTTAAAAAATAAATGACAGCATAATGCATTATAATTCTTATTATACATATATAGCACAATTTTTTATATCTCTGGTTGTGTTTTTCTGTGGTGACCTTTTCATTTTGTTTCTCATCCTTGCAGAAAATTCAGTCAATATGTTGAATAATTTTTTTTAAATGTCTTAGTATAATAAAGAAATGTATTTGTGTGAATTAATGGGGAATGATGGAATTTAGAGATGCTATCTCATCTTTTTTCTCACATTGCCAACATTCCTGGTGTGAGATTTAGCACACATCTAGATTTATTTTATTTGGCTGGCATATGTAGGTCCTTGGGTTTACAGCTTTCCCTTTGGGGTGTATCCTGGGCATGGGCCATATCTCAGTGTCAAATCCCCAACTGAACACCTAAGTCTCATATTTTCAAACAAAAACTTTGTTAGTTCATTGTTTAAAAAGTGTAATCCTATTTAATATAAAACATACTCCTCAAAATTCTTTAAAATAAGACTCGAAAGCCTTCTCACATTTGGGGTGTATACACCTTTGTTAGCATGTTGTCAAGGAATGCCTTTTCTATGATATCCATCATACTTTTACCAAATCAGGAGCCATTGGAAGATAAGTGTTCAGCTTCATCTGGAGCACAATGCTAAGACATGCTATGGGAAGTATGACTGCTCAGGTTGTAGTTATCTACATGTTAGTTAGCTGCTTCCAAGACCAAAACTTGGGTGATGTCTGAAAGAGTGATAGTGAAGTCTTCATGCAGCTCATTGTGGTCCTTTATTTTGCAGGTATTTTCTGAGGATTCTCCACAGATGCGTGTTTCTCACTCACCTGGAGAGAAACATCATAAAGCAAAAGAGAAAGAAGATGGACATGTCCATGGTAAGAACAACATATTCTACACAGTTCTTTCTTTGGATAGAATATTTATTTATAACATGAGTGCTGATATATTCTAATACTTGGAGAAATGAACCTAGTAAACAGGGAATAAAGAAAAAGTAAGAAAGATAAAGAGTTGTCTCTTTCAAGACCAAAGTCCAGCAGCAGGTGATAGTGGGAGTGTCCCTCTTAGTTTCTGTACAAGACAAGTATAGACCACAGGGGAGTTGGAAAACTTGAATTTTTATGTTGGAAAGAATAATGTTCTTCACATTCTACCTGCTTTCTGTTCATTGTTCATTTCTCAGTGTATTTTCATTTTCCTCAGGGAATCTTTTCTAAAGATCAGATTTATGTATTAGACAACAAACCTCTTTTCTAATATCTGTCTAAAATTATAATGATCTTTTTTGTGTCTGTCTTCTCCATTAGATTTTAAGCTAAAGAACAATAGGGGTCTAATCTCATCTGCTATATCTTCAGAGTTCAGCATATTGTGTCACGTGTTTTATGCACTCATTGTTTTAGTGTATAAACAATGCATGTGAAATATACAGCATTCATATATTTAAATTAGTCACATATTTTATTTATATCTTCTTTTTTCTGACAGATTCTGTTAGCCTATCGAAAACCCAGAAAGCAGTTCTATCACTTCAAAGAATAATAAAAAGCAAAAAAAGTCACTGCACACAGTGTTCACTACATTTTGAAAAAAATGCACAACTGGAAAATGAGATTCATGAGCTAAAAAAGAGGGTATCAGAGTTTAAGCAAGAAAATATAGAATTGAAACAACAACTCCACAATTTGAGGTATTATATCCTAGGTTGAAAGAAGGAGTGGAATCTTTTCCTTTAATCCAATAAAATAAGAAGGACAATTTTTTTTAACTACTGCCTCATCTGTTAGCACTTTGCAAAGGAGAAAACGTGAATAAATTACAAAATACTTGCAAATATGATAGCATATTATTAAATGTGATTACTTCTAAAAACTAAGTTCATATTTTTTCCCATCACAATTTTAATGTCTCTGTGGAACCCCATCTGCTAGTAATCTATTTATTTAACAAGCATAATTTGGGATTGTTATTTGTTTATATTTTTAACTTTTTATTACAATTAATATTTCAAGAAATATCATTTATAAAAAAATCATTTCCTACTCAGATACCATAGCATGTGCCTATAATTCCAGCAGCTTGGGAGACAAATATAGGAGGATCAAAAGTTCAAAATAATCCTCATTAACATAGCAGCAATGTCCTAAGCAAATTAATGAGACCTTATCTCTAACAAAAGAAAAAAAAGATGAAAAAGACCTTGGGATGTATCTAAGGGATTTAGCTTCTGGGGGTTCAATCCCTGGTACCAAAGTTGGGGATGAGAAGAAAAGAAAAAAAAAATAACTTTCTATATTTCTGTTTACTTTTGAAAAAAATTTCAATATAGAGTTATTTGGTTAAAGTTGGGAAACTTTAAAAAGATTACAGGATTTTTAAATTTCTCTCAAGAAAGTTTGTATTCCACCAGAGAGGCATTTTTCACTGCCCTGAAACATGTTATACATTTATAGTTTTAGGCTGATTTTGGGGATCAAACTCAGGGTTTTGTGTTACTAGTGTGATGTGCTAGTGCTGAGCTAGATACTAGGCTACACTTCTAACATTAACATTCATTAAAAAATGAAATGAAAACAGATTTTTTTATTCAAATTCATTCTCATTCATAAATTTGTTCATATTTCTATATTGAAAGGACATATACTTTTTATGTTTTTTAAGTATACATGACAGTAGACTATATGTTGACATAAATTTATTTTTGTTATGTCTTATATTCCATTGTGTGTGTGCACACACATATTTTTTTTTAATCCCTTCATCTGTTGAAGAACATTACTCTTCATTACTGGATTAAATATTAGGTCCCATCTTGTTCAAAAAGGGATTTTGAGTTTTTTGTAAAATACATAATGATCAAAAAGGTAAGTTGAGAGTGTTACCATAAAAGAAACATAAAAAGTATAATAACAGGTATTAGATTATTTATCCCAGTTCGGGGTTATAGTAATACAAAAAATACATGTTTTTATATCTTTATTTTATTTATATGTGGTGCTAAGGATCGAACCCAGCACCTTACTCATGCTAGGCAAACACTCTACCACTGTGCTACAGCCCCAGCCCCAAAAGACACATATTGAAAAAAGAATGTCTGAATATGCTGTTACACTGTAAGCCAATTATAGGTATGCCTAATGACATATTTTATAAAGATGAATGATATTACTACTGAATTCATAAGTTTGTATATAAACAATGACTTTAAAACTTATTTGACATGAAATTATCTTTTTAACTGGGGAGGACCTATAATTGTGCAAAAAAATTACCTTAAACTTGTCAATTTACCAAATCATTTCTAATTTACTTTTCTGTGGTATCTAAAAGATTTGCTGGTAATAGAAACTTATCAAATAACAAACAATCTTTTATTATTGACTTTCAAATATGTGTGTTTTACACAAGATTAAAGGAGAAATTTAAAATGTTAAACCACAAAAGCTTCAGAGAACATAAAATTTTTATTAAGATACTAAATCAGCATACAAAGAGCCAGAACATAAAAAGACATTTTTGGTTTGGGGCAAAAATCAATTAAAAGGCATCCATATTAACTTCAGATATACCTTAAAAGAAGATGAGGTGAAGAGAAAAAATGATATGTTACATGAAAAAAATAAGAACCCATTAAAAGAAAAAGAAACAGAATTTAACAAAGAGGATCAAGTGAGAAAGCAAGCTGAAATCTCTGTTTGTACAATAGATACAGAATTGGAGACTGCAAGAAATCATTTTAATCAGGTAAATGAACGTTCAGTAAAGTTTCAAATTTTTACTGTATTTCATTTGAATTATTTATAAAATCTCTTTAACTTATTGTATATGGCCACGTTTCACTTATTGATGGCAATGTGGTCTGAGGAATGTGCTGTTTGGCAATTTCACCAACATGCAGTCATCATGTGTGTGTGTACTTCCACACACTTCAGACATCTCCCACAATGCCAGGAAACACAGACTTATAGGACCTCCATTTATATGCAGTCTGCTGTTTCCCAAAGCATGGGTATGTGGGGTGTGAAGTACTATTTTGATTTAAAACACAATGTTCATTATTTGGCAATAAAAAAATTTAAAAAAGATCTGACAAACCAGAAAAAAAAATACCACAATGTTATCTGACTCTAAAATTAAATGATGATGTTTATGATAAAACTAGTTACAGCAAAACTTTGCATCTGGTAATTGTTCAGCATTTGTTTTCTGAATGAAGAAGTTTAGTTTAATCACTGACATAAATACAAATTTAGGTGTTTTATGTTAAAATACAAACTAAATATCTATGCACCTATTTAAATCATTTTTTAAAAAGTGTTTCACAATTACATGTTTGTCTGCATTTAAGAAATGTTTTTTTTTTAATTTTTAAATTTTTTTAAAGATAGGGAGAGAGAATTTTAATATTTATTTTTTAGTTTTCGGCGGACACAACATCTTTGTTTGTATGTGGTGCTGAGGATCGAACCTGGGCTGCACGCATGCCAGGCTAGCGCGCTACCATTTGAGCCACATCCCCACCCCAAGAAATGTTTTCACTCACCCAAATTTATCTGTCATTTGTGCAAGTAAAATGTAAGACATTTACTCATAAAGAATAAATCTACCTTTTGGAATTATTTTTTAATCTTAAGGTCCCACTCTTAAATTAATCTTTTAGACTTCTGTCACCTGCTGATACACAGCCAAAACCTTGCTGAAATAAATTTGTAGATTTTAGCAGAACAAAATGAATCCTACAGACAATTTCTATGAGACCCTAATGACAGAATTTAAAATATGAAATTTCAGTAACACATTTTTGCAAACAAAAAGAGATAGACATGGGCAGAAAGGAAATCTTTCCTGAATTATTTTCTTCTGTTTTCAAATGAGAGAGAGAGAGAGAGAGAGAGAGAGAGAGAGAGAGAGAGAGAGAGAGAGAGCAATTTTCCAATGTTTTTAGCCTTGTGCTCCTTTTCAGAATTGTGATACATTGTTCATTGATATAGATCATGTGTTTAATGCTGTTCCTACATTTATAATTTATCAATAGATGCAATTCTCATTCACAGCTACAAAATATTAGGAAACAGAATATGCTAGGAATATTTTTTAGGAAAAGACCTTGGAGAACTTTTGTTATGTAGATGTAGAGCTAAGGCTCTTACTATGGTCTGGTTGAATACATGAGGTGTCAGATTGCAAACTTATTCTTCTTAAAGTTAAGTGTTCTTTTATTTGCCACTGAAGCCATCCCAACAGATATGTACATAATAAAATATTTGGAATTTTTAACGGTTTAAGGGGTAGATCATACGATCCTAAAAGTAGATCAACAAAGAAGTAGTGAATTCTAATTTTTATTTATTGTTTTTAGGTATACATTACAATAGAGTTCTTTTGGTGTGTTACACATACATAGCATATAACTTGTTCTATGTAGAGTTTTTCTGGTCATGTATTCATATGTGAACATAGGAATGTAATGTCAGATTCATTCTACTATATTCCCCTCCCCTCTCAGCCCTCATTCACTTTTGTCTAACCAACAAACTTCTATTCTTTTATCCTCCACCCTTATGTGTGTTACCAACTACATGTTTAGGAGAATATTCAGACTTTAGATTTGGAGGACTGGATTATTTCACTTGGCATGACAGTGTCCAGTTCCATTTATTTGCCAGCAAATGCCATAATTTCATTCTTCATGGCTGAATCCATTGTGTATATATAACACATTGTCTTTATCCTTCCATGTGTTGAAAGGCACCTAGGTTGGTTCCACAGCTTAACTTTTGTGAAGAGATGCTATAAATATTTATGTGGCTATGTCACTATACTATCATTGGAGTATACACTGAGGAGCAGAATAACTGGGTCAAATGGTCGTTCCATTCCAGGTTTTGTGAGAAATCTATATACTTCTTTCCTGAAAAATTGCTTGGTGCAATGTATGAGTCAATCTTTTACCCACATTATCACCAACATTTATTGTTACTTCCATTCTTTATATCTCAGTGTAATTTTAATTTTTATTTTTCTAATCGCTAAAGGTGTTGAACATTTTTTTTTATATACTTGTTAACTGTTTGTACATATTTTTCTTTGAAGTGCTTGCTCAGTTTTTTGTTCATTTATTGATTGGGTTATTTTTTGTTTGTGAGTTATTTTTCGAGTTGTTTATATATTCTGGAGATTAATGCTCTATCTGACATGTCAGTGACAAACATTTTCTCCCATTCTATATGCTGTCTACTCACATTCTTGATGGTTTCCTTTGCTGTAAAGATACCTCCCCATTTATTGATTATTTATTTTACTTCTTGTGCTTTAAGTGTCTTTTTGAGGAATTCAATTCCTACACTGACAAGATGGAGTGCTGGGCCTGTATAGTCTTGTAATACGTCTAGGGTATTTTATCTATTATCTAGGTCCTTGATCCACTTTGTTTTTGAGAAATAGAGGTTAAATTTTTCCTACGACATATGGGTTTTTAGTTTTCCCAGCACAATTGATTGAGGAACCTATCCTTTCCCCAATGCATGTTTTATAGTGTGTTTGTCTAGTATTAGATAACTACATGTGTGGGGTTTTATCTGTTGCTTCTCTTCTGAAAAGTTATTTTTTTTACATTGGCAAACTAACTAATCACTTAATCTATTCTTTCATTCTGGTATAATGCAGATTTTTTCAATCTTTATTTTTTTTTCTTTTTTTTTATAACCAGGAATTGAACCAGGGTGCTCAACCACTGAGATGCATCACAGCCATTTCTTTATTTCTTTATTTATGAATGAGTCAGGGTCTCACTGAATTGCTGAAGACTGGCTTTGAACCTGTGATCCTCCTGCCTCAGTATCCTGAGACACTGGTATTACAAGCATGAGCCCCTGAACCTGGCAGTTCTTACATTCTTTAAGTTATAATTTTCTTTTACTCTCATAAATCCATCTTCTTAAATTAACTTTTGAACTCTTGGAAATTTATATTTTTATAAGCTCAGAAGTTTACATCTAATTTTTCTTCTGTGGGTATCTACTTATTGAAACCCTTTCACCATATACATAAACAGGTTTTTCTTTAATTTCTGTGAAAATTATGAAACATCATTTTATTGAGTGCTAGCTAAATGTATCCTTGGTTTTATTTAGGTTTCTCCTAGTGATGGGACAGAGAACAAGCTATTGCATAAATATCACAAGAAGAAGGATGAGGTCTCTATGAAGAGACTGGAAATGGACACAGTAAAATATCAGAACCAGGAAAATAAGTGCTTTGAGAATACTGAAATTTTAAGAGAAAAGAATACCAGCCTTCCATGGACACAAAAGTTGAATGAGGAAACACTTATGGAAATATTTCAGGACAATGAAAAGTTGGGTATTAGGAAAGTTGAGAATACATCGCAAAATTTTACACCTGAGAGTGAAAAACAAAGCACAGAAAGACCAGAAACAGATAGTTCACAGGAAAAAAAGAATATTGATGTATCTAACATAAATGGTAGTAGTGAGTTTTCTTCCAAACAGGTTCCAAAGTCTGAAGTAAAAACAAGTGACCTAGAAAACGAGCTGCATCAGACAAGAGTAATGACTTTGGCTACAGATCAAATAAACAGACACCTAAACCAAAGACAGTGCCAACTGAAGGAGATGGAACACAGGTATCAAAATGAAGAAATAAAAAGGAATGAACATCTCAGAAAGCAGGAAGCTTCTAAAGAGAAGGTATCTAAACTACAAAGAGAAACTACATTGCATGAAGACCAGTTGCGTGACTATCAGAACGAAGGTGAAAATAAAATAGATGGAATTATTAATGTCCAAACCCAATTTTATGATGTTATAAAAAAACTTCAAGCTCGGAATGTCAGATATCGTCTGATGCTGGAAAAAAAATATTTGGAATTAATCAATGAAACTAATCATTTAAAAGAACAACTGGATCAATATGGAAAGGAGAAAGCAGAAGAAGTAAGTATCAAGCAAGATATCTTTATAAAGAGTCTTCAAAGGAATACTCAAAGTGATATCTGCTTATGGCTAAATGTTGAATCTTGATAAATATAAAAATGTAGATATTATGAATGTGTTTCTGTATCAACACAGAACTACAACCTGTTGTCCAGCCAAAATAACTTAGACCTCATTTGCAGCATGACCAATCTGTGTTTAAATTGCTGAGTATTCCAATTTCCCTGCTCTGATTCTTACACACTGTGTACATATTTTAAAATAACTATAGGTACTCATGTGTCAACTAAACACAAAAGACTTAGTTAAAATGTATTTTAATATTTAAAAAGGAGGAAAGTTTTAAAACTTGGGCCTGACCCTTCAATTTAAGAAATTGTTTCTTATAAAGATTTAAGAGGTTGAGTTAAGATTTTTTTTTTGTAAGTTTATATGCTGACATTAGTAATATGGTCTCAATAATGCTGAAACAATATCTAATTTTGGTGCTATTAATTCAACCCAAAGTTTGCATATGCTAAACACATGTTCTACCAATGAGCTACATCCCATTACTGAATAACAATTTTAATGTCTTCTTGTTGCTGTACTTGAAGATCACAATGGAACACATAATGGAAATGCTCATACCTAGTTTCAAATAAATTAGTTACTTTTACAGTTCATTCCAGATTTTACAGTTGAACTGAAATGTAGATGCTGTATTTTGCAATAGACTTTCTTCAGTATATTTTTGTATATTTCTAGTTGGTAAATTTATTTTTAGTCATTTAAGTTTATCATAAATCTGAAAATAACTGTCCGGATATTTTTTTTGTTTGTTTTCATTCATGTCTTGTCCACCTCTTTAAAAGCATCTATCTGTCATTATCATAAATTGGGACTAATGTGATGAATTGCAGCAAAACCACAGTTGATTTCATCTGTAATTTGATGCATATATTCATGATAACTTGCTAATAGTTTTCTTCATTTCATGGCCTAATTCCTATTATATAGTGACAAAGATAATTGTAGCCATCTAAAATTCATTAATTTGGCACTGAACCCCCATGTCCAGATTAATGAGGGTGACAAGGTTTATGTAAATCAGGAGTGGTGTGAAGACCAGTGAGAAATCTAGGAGATGTGGACAGGCAGTGAGGTGGAGACCAGGTTACCTAGCATCTCCTTTATTCTTTGTGAAAGTATATTGGAATTATTTTAGCAAAGCTTTAAAGATGTGAGAATGTGGAGTATTAACTTGAGTCTCTAATAATAAAGGGATAATAACCTCTGTAGAATTCACCACTACCAGTGAGACCTGTGTAACCATTTTTGATTGAGATTTCAGTAGTTTGTTAAACATTGCAACTTTATCAAGGGCAGTATGTAGAGATACAGGGCTCACCCTGTTGTGTAAGGAATGTGATAGTGACTAAGCAGGAGTACACAATCTTCTATTTTCTTAAGGGAATTCAGAAATAAACAGCAGCTTACTGTTGTATGTAGTGATATTTTTTCAGAGTAAACATCATTATATAATAATAATAATAACAATAGTAATAATAATAACAATAACAATAATAATAATAAATTTTTAAAGTGAGCTGAGTAACAAAATCATTAACAGAAATATCAGGTAGTTGCGAGACATCTTGAAAAACAGCCAGCTGGTACCCTGAAACTACAACGTGTATCAGAGGCTTCTCTAGAAGATTTAGCACATTTTCACATAAATTAAAAATATAAAGACGGGATTTAATGAAGAAACTAAGACAAATGACAAGTCAAGTATGTAGAAAATTGAACATGTCATCTGTAAATCAACACCTGCTTAAGTAATAAAAGTTATTCTGGGATACTAATTTCAATGAACAGCTTTCTTTATATTTTCATTATAATTGATTTTATTATATTTGGGGATCTTTATACTGCACTTATTTCTTACACTTAAAATTTTCTTTTAGAATTTTTCTCTTACAAAATCAGCATCTTTCATTAAAATATCTAGTCTGAGGAAAGCTGAGACTTTTTTCTACAACCCAGCAGCTTTTCCTGCTGTCTCTATTTCCATGGTACAACAAGGAAAACTAAATAGAGGTACTATTTAATAGAATGTTTCAGGAAAATTTGTTATTTTTACTTCATTTTTGTGCATCTATTAAAAATCTGCAAGTAATTACTAAACTGACTTTAAAAATGTGTACACATTTTTTATGCTTTTCTCAAAATACAGATATGTTTAGCTTTTAGTTTAATTATTGAAAAACTTACGCTATTTCTTTATTTTTTAATTTATTTAGATACATTATGAAGCATATAAATATTTGTATTATGTCTGGACTGTTATCCAAACTAGACAATGAAAAATGTTAGCTAAGTTTTTTTTAGTACATCTCTTAAAAGGCATTTTTATGATATATGTAATGCACCTGACATCGAATTCACCCATATAACATGTAAAATACAGTGTCTCTTAGTACATTAACAGAGTTATGTAACCATTTACACAGTCAATTTTAGAACATTTTCATGTTCTAGAAAAGAAACCTGGAACCTCTTAGCTGTCAGTTTTCTGATCCCTACACGTCCAAAGTCCTAGAAAACTACCAATATATTATTTTAGTAATTTACAAATGTAAACCATAGTACTTTTATTTATTTATTTATTTTAACTTTAGGCAAGACTCTATTTTATTTTTATGTGATTTTTAAATTTGTTTTAATTAGTTACACATGACAATACAATGACCTTGACATATCATACATTTGAATCACATGGGATAAAATATCTCATTTTTTCTGAGTATACAGGTTGCAGAATCACATTGGTCATGCATTCACATATATACACATGGTAATAATGATGTTCGTTTTATTCTACTATTCTTCCTATCTCCCCAGCCTCCCCCTCCCTTCCCATCACTTCTCTCTACCTAATCTAAGGTAACACTATTATTTTTTTCTCACATCTTCATACATGTATTTTGTATAACAATGAAGGTCTCTTTCCAGGATCCGTGCAATTCCTTTTCCCTCCTTTTTCCTCCCACCCCTCTTCCCTGTGTAGAGGTAATCTTCTTCCCATGCTATTCCTCTCTTCCCCATTTTGAGTCACCCCCCTTCCCTTATATCAGAGAAGACACTCGGCATTTGTTTTTCTTGGGGTTGGTTAATTCCACTTAGCATAATCTGTTCTAATGCCATTTATTTCCCTGCAAATGCCATGGTCTCTTATTTTTAGTGCTGAGTAATATTCCATTGAGTATATATGCAACATGTTTTTATTCATTCATCCATTGAAGGGCATCTAGGTTGGCTCCACAGTCTAGCTATTGTGAATTTTGCTGCGATAAACATTGATGTGGCTATGTCCCTGTAGTACACTGTTTCTTTATTGTTCTTTTTAGATATATATGACAGGAGACTGTATTTGAATATTTACATCATAGATTATAACTTCACATTTTTATATTTGTACATAATGTGGAGTTACAATGGTCATGTTTTCACATGTGAATATAGGAAAGTTGTTTCAGATTTATTCTGCTGTCTTTTCTGTTTCCATTTTCATTCCCATTCCTTTTGTCTTAATTCAATGAACTTCTATTATTTTTTCCCACATTCCTTACTGTGTGTTAGCATTCACTTATGAAAGAGAACTTCCAGCCTTTGGATTTGGAGGATTGGCTTCTTTCACTTAGGATGATAATCTCCAGTTCCATCCATTTACTGGCAAATGCTATAATTTCATTCTTTCTCACAGCTTATTGATATTCCATCCTGTGTACATGACACATTTTTTTAAATCTGTTCATCTATTGAAAGTTTCATAGCTTGAATATTGTGATTTGAGTCACTTTAGACATTGTTGTGGCTGTGTCACTGTAGTATGTTGATTTTAAGGATTTTGTGTGTAAATCAAGGAGTGGGATAAGTGGGTCAAATGGCAGTTACATTCCAAGATTTCTGAGGAGTCTCCATACTGCTTTCCAGAGTGATTGCACCAATTTGCAGTCCCATCAGCAATGTGTAAGTGAACATTTTCCCCACACTGCCACCAACATCTATCATTATTTTATTCTTTTCAGTTGCCATTCTGACCCGAGTGAGATGAAATCTCAGTGTGGCATTTGCATTTCTCTAATTGAATTTTTTTCATATATTTTCTGACCATTTGCATATGTTCTTCTGGGAAGTGCCTTTTCGGTTCCTTTGCCCATTTATTGATTGGATTATTGGTTGGTGTTCTTTTGGTGTTAAAAAATTTGAATTATTTGTACATCCTGGTGATTAATGTTCTACCTGAGGTGCACATGGCAAAGATTTTTTCACATTTTGAAGGTTCTCTGTTCATAATTCGTGATGGTTTCCTTTGCTGTGAAAAAGTTTTTTAGTTTGATACCAACCCATTTATTGATCTTTTTTGTTTATTTCAAAAAAACAACAGTTGTACATAGACCACAATATCTTCATTTTTATGTGGTGGTGAGGATCAAACACAATGCCTCACACATGGAAGGCAAGCACTCTACCACTGAGCTACAGCCCCAGCCCCAGCCCCATATTTATGCTTTTAAAAAATATTTTTATCTGTAGATGGGCACATTATCTTTATTTATTCATGTGTGGTGCTGAGGATCAAACCAAGAGCTGCACACATGCTAAGCAAGCACTCTACCACTGAACTACCAGCCACCATTTGCTGATTCTTGATATTAACTTTTGCTTTTTGGAAATCTTGTTTGGAAGTTGGCTTATAGTTCTAACTCTAAAATTACCCTGTAATGGATATTTCATGCAAGTGAATTTATACAACAGTAGGTCTTTTGTTTTTTACCAGTTTCATTGACTTAGAATACTTTTTTCAGGGATCCTCTGTGTTGTAGCAAGCATCACTATTTTATTTCTTTCTGTTGTCTAGTAGAATTTTGTTTTATGACCATGTCACTTAGCCAGTTATCAGTTGCTAAACCATAAAATGCTTCCGCCTCTAGACAACTCCAGTACTACATGACTAGGGGCATCTATTTACAAGTTAATATTTGGACATGTTTTTATTACCCTGCCTCTTTGTGGTCTTCATGAATTGCCGATTGTACCATATCTCTGTGTTATTCATGCTGTACTTTCTGACTTGTCTGTTTTTATTCACTTGATCATGTTTATTCAGAGATCACATAAAATGAATTTTTATTTTTCATGCACTTTCTCTGACTTTTCTGTCACCAACAGTGTTTGCATGGTGATTATCTTGTTGAGGTATAAATTCTCCCAAGGTGAGAGTAATATCTGATATCCACACCCATTCTAGAATGAATGGAAAATATTAATGCCTAATAGTTGTTTTAACAAAATTACTATTTGATATCAATCAATATTTTTTGTTAGTAGATTGGCCTGTTAAGACTTTTATTCTAACTATATTTCAGTGACAAAATATAAAATTAAATTCACTTAATCCAATAGTAAATTCAGTATGGGAAAAATCATCTTCTATATATTTTTCCTCAACATTTATTATGTAGCCAGAATTGGGATTTATAGATGTGTAATCCTTACCAACTGAAAAGCTAATATACCTTATTATAGAAACTTAATCTACTCTTCATAATGCTGGCATACATTATGTTTTGTTGCAATTGAATTTATGTAAAATTTGTTGTTTGAGTTTGTGTCAAATATTTTCAGTATTTTATTTTCATATTGTGTTTTTTCATACTTCTTTTATTCATGCAGATGGATGATCTCACTACAAAGATGAAAAATGCATCTTCAAAGCATTTACATTTGAGAATAAACTATGAATGTTTTATGCAGAACTTGTTTTTTATTAAAAGCATACAAGATACATTTGAAAAAATAGAAAGGAATCAAAAGAAGTTGGAAGAAAATGTAGTAAACTTTCCAAGGCACACACGGAGCACTCGAGTAGAACGAGGCCAAGGAGTACGGTGGGAATGTGACATTGAACATCGAACAAGATGGGATTTAGAGGAGAAGCAAAAACAAGTATTTCTGATTTTACAGGCTATCTTACTTATCTGCAATTTGCTTTAATTCATTTCATTGTAAACTGTATTTCGGATAGACGTATCATAGACGTATTCTATATCTCTTGAGGAAAGATGTTGTGTAGATTTCTAAGAGAAGGAAGACATTTGATACCCCTTTAAATACCACAATATACATCATCCTTTCAGCTAATTTGATCTGAGTAATAATTTTCATCAGATAACTGTTGGATATTTGATAATAGTGGGCATAAGTAAGACTATGAGGAGAAAACAATATGATGCAGAAATATATACTTTTGAATTGTTAAGTTAAAATTTTCAACTTTCATATTTTGAATTGATTCTATTATTCTTTAAATTATGGGATGATCTGAGTGCTAATGTGAGAATGATTCATTACTTTGAGCACAGATCAATGGTAGATAGCCTAGCCTGTTCAACGCCCTGGGTTCCATTTGCAGTAGAAAGGAGGAGGAGGAGGGCAGGGAATGAGGGGGGAAAGGAGGAGAGGAAGAACTCAATTATTATTGGTTCAGATTTAATGTAATTGATACTGGTGACAGAAGTTTACAGTCTAATATTTTTTTCTTCACTTTTAAAATTGCAGTCTGAATTTTTGACTCAGAACTAAATAAAATAACTACATAATAATTATTTGGGTTCTAATTATTTTTAAAATATATTCTTTTTATGTTCTTTAGACACAAGAAGCAGCTCCGGATATTACAGAGCAGTTCAGAATGACTAATTTTACTCCAATAAGAAGTCAGATGGAACTCAGAATTAGCCATCTGGAATCTGAACTGAAAATTCTAAGAAATGCAACTGAGAGAATATAGGCACTTCCATATAGAACAATCCAGATTCCACAAGTATGTCAAAACCTAGACTGAAAGAGAGCAACTTAGTCTCCTTAATTTGTGTCTACTGCATAACTTTGAGACAGGTTGATGAGATCGGTAGCATGCAAAAGCGAACTAGATCCTATAATTTGTGGAAGTAATGTTAGGAAATGAATGTACTCTTGAAATATTAGTCTAGGAAGTTTATCTTTCACTCACCTTTGCATTTTACATCTGAAGGTAAACTATTAAGCTTTCTTCCCTTAGTGTTCTCCTATATGTAATCTGGGCTATTAGACTTTTAGTTAAGTATTTTTGAAGTTTTGTGATTCACATAGTTATAGTGTGACAAAACTTCTTCTACATGGAAACATGAACAAGTTTCACAATTTTTGAAAGATTACAACTGAAACCTTAAGTGTCCAGTGTTGTTATAACTACACTCTGGGCACATTCTGACACCTGACAGATTAACTGATTTTTATTTTAATTTTTAAATATTATCCTTACATGGTATCTAGAGACAAAATGTTCTATATAGTTTTTCCTCTCTACATTGTCATACTTGTGATGATGGGAAGTATAACCTGCAAAGTGGTTAAAAATATTTTGATGATAAGTGTTGGGGCCTGTGAATGACAGAATGAATGGGCAGTCTCCTGAAGCCAAGGTAACAAATTCATGGGCCAACTTTCTAGGCAGCAGCTTTAATCTATCTTGATCACCCACTCACCTATCGTGTTCTGAACCAGTGGCTGTTGCTCTCGATTGTCTCATTGTCAAATGCTTAATTTATTTAGGTAATAGGTAGAATATATATATGATGGTAATAAATGCTTGACAATATCTTCAAGGAACATTCTTTAAGTCCTTGAACTGGTTCACTAAATATGAATTTTTCTAGCTTTACTAAAATTTTCTAGTTGCATGTGTTTAAGAAAACCATGATGATTTAATATACTTCAACATAGTAAAATGGCTTTGGTAGTCAAATCAACTAAGGTATACATCATCTGCTATATTTATCTTTAAAATATCCATATTTCTAATGGCATCCTCAAGAATCTTCCAAGGAGAGTCTTTCAAGAAGGCAGCATTGTTACCTGCAAAGTCATACATCGCTGATTTCTGTCTCTCTTCCACCAACACTGCTTTAATTGGAAGTTTGAAGCCCCCTAGAAATATGTACACTTCTTTAGAGAAATTACAAACCCATAATTGCATACACTGTCTCTGTTCTGATTCTTTTAGTGTTGTGCCCAAATATGGAGAATTTCTACCTACTCTCTTTTTAAAATATTTTTTTTAGTTATATATTTTCTTTATTTTATGTGGTGCTGAGGATTGAACCCAGTGCCTCACATGTGTAGGCAAGTACTCTACCACTGAGCAACGATCTCTCCACTTACTCTTATGGAAAATTTAAATTATTCTTTTATTTGATGAAAAATTTGAAAGTGCATTTAGACATAAATAATATTGAGGTTAATCTTGAAATAATTAAACAAGCATGAAATATAATGTGCTCTAATTCAGTGACCAGTACTTCCACTTTATCTCCCCTTCTTCCTCCCTATGTTCTTTTTCTTCTGCTCTACTGATCTTATACTTATTTGTAGTTTTTAAGTTTCTTTTTGAATTATGCATTATGAATATACATGAAGGTGAAATTCACTGTGATATTTTCATATGGATTCACAAAAAAATTTCATCAGATTCATTTCACTTTTCCACACTGAGTGCTGTCCCCAACTCCCTGGCTTGGGTTGGGTTAGGGTTAGGGTTAGGTTAGGGTTAGAGTTGCATTGTATAACAGGAGCCCTTCAGTACAACCCGGTGATTTCCTTCATACTAAGACTTCATTTGAGCGAGTCAAATATAAGTCCAAAATGATGAGCTATATTTTTAAAAGCTAATAAGAAAAACAAAATATCCAGCTATTTTGAACCCATTTGAAGATATTTCTATAATATTTGACAATTTTTTTATCAGGGGTATTATTACAATAATGAAATATCTGCTTGAAAATGAACAAACAAAGGATACCATCTTGCTTTCATTGCACCTTGGTTTAGAGCTTCCATGGATTTATTTATTTATTTATTTTGGTTGTTTGTTTCTTTGTACCAGGGATTGTACTCAGGGACACTTGACCACTGAGCCACGTCTCCAAAACTATTCATGTTTTATTTAGAGACAGGGTCTCAGTGAGTTGCTTAGGCCTCACGGTTGCTGAAACTAGCTTTGAACTCAAGACTGTCCTGTCTCAGCCTCTTAACCCACTGTGATTACAGGCATGTGCCATCACACCCTGCTTCAATGGTGTTTTGATAAACTTCTTAACACATAGTAAAGCCATGCATATCTATGTTAAATGTGGCCTCAACCTTATTCTTTTATTTGGAATTTTGACCTAAAAAATCACAGGAGAACAAATCTAAGCTTTATAAAGCAATGCTGAAGTTAAATAGTTATGACAGAAAGAAATAATTTTAACATAGAAATTACAATTTAATTTAATAGCTGATATATGTTTTTTTCAGTTTCTTAGCTTACATGAATATCTTTCTGAAAAAAAAATGAGAGAATCAGGTTTGAAGTGCTTCAGACTCATGAAAATGAATGACTATTTACAAAAAGAGAATGAAAGTTAGTTGTTATGCAGGATGCAAGTATAAGTTGTTCTTATTAGTTCTTACCAGAAAAAAAATGAGATAATTTACCATTTACAAAACAATGATAAATTGTGTATGAGTGTAGACAGAATGCAAAGGGGATTTGGGAGGCAACTCTTTTTCCAATGTATTTCTGGGAGAAAGTGATGTTTCTTTTTTACTTATGCATAAGCTAGTTTTTTAAAAAAACTTAATGTAATAGTTCTACATTTCCTTGTGGAACATTAGTTTGCCATATCATGCAAGCCTGAATAGAAGAGTGTTTTTTAAACTCTTTCATCACGTTTCAAAGATATGTCTCTGTAATCACTGCAGAATGCCTTCAAAGGTGAAGGGAGAAGGAGAGGAAAAAACTACTAGAGAGGAAGAGTAATCAAATTATTTTATGTGCATCTGTGGATATGTCATAATGAATTCCTCTATTATATATAGTCAAATGCACCAGTAAAAATTTTTGTTTAAAATAATTTTCTTTAAAAATAGAACATAAAGACAGGAATGGGAATTCTGTCATTCAAAATCATTTGTTTTCACATCAGATGTGTAAAGGCATTAGACACCACCTTATTGTTATCACTACAACATGTTTACTATATTCATTAATATATTTTAGACCCTATTTGGGGAATTAGTAAGAGAAGAGTTTTATACAAAGAACACTCTACATGGTGATATTTATATAAGAGTTGGAAGTATTTACCACATAACTCATCAAGTGCACATCTATAATGAGCCAAATATTGAAAAACTGCTGGTCATAACTTCTGAAATCAATTACAATTAAAGAGCTATGTATTTTTTCCAATTCTGAATATCAACAAATTAAAGACCTTAAGTTTGAAACTGCTTTTTTCCCACTTCTGCCTCTCTATGAAACTGTCAGCCTATACACTGACATTCTTTTATGGGAAAAAATGGCATCACCCATTTTCTGTGGTTTATGGCCAAAATCCCAGACTGACTTAGTAACAGTCACACATTTAAAATACCCTGTCATGACTCTGTCATTAGTTTACATTTGCCTCAATAAAAGTATGAAATTTCTTAGCCAAAAATTAAAATATCCAAACAAGTGGATTTTTGTGAGGTTACTCAGGCTATCTCATCTCACTTGCTTTATTGGCACTTTGCTCTAGATTCTAGTGACACTGGACCACTGTGATTCCACAAGTGTTCTTTCTCATCTCGGTGTCTGAATGCACCTCTTCCCTTTCTCTCACAATTTCTCCTTTTACTTCAGGTGTTAACTCATGTATCACTTCCATTGAAGGACCTCAAACACTGACACAAATTTGGGACAGAAGTCCCTTCTAAGTGTTCCAATAGTAACCTGTTTTATTCTTGTCCTAATGCCAATGACTCTGTATGAAAATTGCCTGATTGTCTGCTTTTGAAGCTATTGTATATGACTGTTGAGAGGTGTCCATTATCATCTCCATGTTGTCATCCCAGTTCTTGCCAGAATACCCTAGCATATGGTTGTCAAATTTATGCATAAGGGGTGGAAAACCCAAAGCTCTGATACTCAGTCATAATGACAACTGTGTATGAAAATATGGGCGTACTGCATTCCATAGTGATTTTGTATTGTGGACATATCTTTTTTTCTTCTTATAAACAATGAAAAGTTCTAAACTTCTTCACTGATTTATACTTATAAAATGTTTGAGAAAAAATATAATAATTCTTTTTCTCTTGCTGCAGGATTTGAATCCTGACCATGGGAGCTTCTGCCTTAAGAATTACTAATAAGACAAGACAAGATTTACTTTTGGAAACACCATAGAGATATACAGAGATTTTAAGAAAAAAAATATGAAAGCTAATGTTGTGTTTTTCAGACTGTTAATATAATATTTACATTATTTATGAAATGTATGATATAAATACTCTATTGAAATGGATGTGTGTAACATATATAATGAAATTATCAAAATATGAAATTTGTTTATATCTGTAAGAAAATTTGAAGTGCAAGTGCAAACCAGTTTTTATTAGATGTGTTTTCAGACTATCTAAATGTTAGCATTTAAGCTCAATTCAACAACCAAGTCAACACTAATTTGGTAGATCTAAATATCACATTAATGATGAATTATTTATATTATATCACTGAATATGGGTCCAGAGAATTAGGCAACATTATTTTTACATGCTGGTTACTCTATTCAATAATGGATTAATGTATTGCAATTATTATACCGCCATCTTTAAATTTATGTTTCAGGCACTGACTTATTAATTTTTCTAATAAGAATATTTGCTTAGTGTTTTATCTTTTTTTCCTTTTCTCTTTGTTTATACAATCTTGGGAAATAATAGTAAATTTACAGGTTCTAATATAAAGTACTTTTGTCTGCTGAAGCATTTTAAATTGAATTGCTTACATATGCTATCATTTATGATATTTTTAGTATTTTGTACAAGTCAGAACATGCTAGATAACTACAATTCAACATTCATTTATTATGAGTATATTTTTCAAATATTAACAGGTAACAGCATAGTTGTTAATTGTATCAGTTTCATTATGAAGGTTATATTGTTATCTAGCATGTTCTGACTCGTAGAAAATACTAAACCTATCATGAAAGATGGCATATGTTAACAATTCATTTTAAAATGCTTCAGTGGGAAAAAGTACTTTGCATTAGAACCTGCAACTTCACTAATATTTTTCAATATTGTATAAAGAAAAAAAGCAAAAAAAAACACATTAAGCAAAAGCTGTTTTTCAAATCAACACTTACATATTCTATCATAATGCCTTGAACCACTTAATCCTCAGATTATTTTCATGTTTTTCTAGTAGCCTAATATTGTTCTTTATAAAAAGTATTTCCTTCAGAGACATGAAATGAACTTAGTTGTTTTATTTTATAGATGCCTTCTGAATTAAATATTCCTTAGTCTTTTCCTAACCTTCATGACCTTGAATTTTTCAGAGGGAAAGCTTGTAGAATGTGCTTAAAATGGATTGGAGCTAGATTACATGTTTTTGGCAAGAGTACCACAGAAATGAATTCTATGATTTTCACTTTGAATCACATCTTGTGACCTATAATATCCTCATTACTGCTGATGTTAACATTGGTCATTAATGTGGTATTTGCAGGATTTTACTTTGTAATTATTATCTGTGTGAAGATAGTTTGAGACTATACATATTAATATAAATGTGTATCATTCACCACTAAATTTGTTCATTTATTATACCTATACACATTCATGGTTTATTTTATTGTGTTCGCTGTTACTTGTTAATATTTTAAAAATTTATTTTTCTTTCAGAAATGTTCTATTTTGATAATCTCAGATTTATAGAAGATTTAAGACAGCAGTGAAAGGAATTCATAAGAAACATTCACTAAGTGTTATTCTTCATTTCTAGATAAGTCTACGTACATAACAGTTTTTGTCTCTGAAACATTTGCAAGATGCACACAATGTCTTTTTATTTGTGAAAAAAAATCTCACATTATCTAAAAATGAGAAATTATCTCTGTAACTATGGTGCAATGATCAAAATAAGTAAACTATATTGTGAATTTCTACTCTACAAATCTTATTCAAAATTTGACAGTTATTTTAACAATTGTCTTTGAACCAAAATAAATCCAATTTTGGGAAATTTTAATATCAATTATTCACTGTGTCCAGTGGTCTTGTTTCTTCTGTTTTTTTTTTTTAATCTGGGATGGTTCCTTTAGCATTTCTGGGCTATTCATGATATCCTTGATTTTGATTTTTGAATGGTGTATTTCAGTAGTAGTTCTATAGATTTTTCTTCAGTTTTTAATTAGATTTTAATTTTCATAACCAATGGATAAATGATCAAATATTTGACTCTCAAGTTAACCTGAATGCTGCTGATAGATTGCACATAGGGATTCCTATTCCATCAATATGTCAATATATTTGGTGATATTAAAATTAATACTAATGGAATTTGCAAATATTTCTTTAGAGGAGCACATCATGAAGACTTTAGACTTTGTGGACCAGAAGTTCTCTGTGGTCATAGCCTAAAATCTGCAAATATAATAATTGAATGCCTGATGGCATTCCAATAAAACTATATTTTCAGCGTAAGGGGGTGAGGCTCAGTGGTAGAGTACATGTATAGCACATATGAAGCCTGAGGACAAATCTCAGTGTGGCAAAAGAAAACAACAACAGAAACACTTTATTTGCCAAAAAAGCTACATTCTGGATTTAGTCTTGATTTGTTGATCCAATGTTCCTCTAATGCTGTGAAGTGTGTATGCACAACACACTTCATATGCACCACATCATTCTTCTCCAGACTTTCTGTACAATTTAGTTTATGAAATAAGAATATTTTCTGAATTTGTCCTCAGGTTTTGTTATTGAGTTCACCATTTCAATATTAATAAGCACTTTGCATATCTGCCCTTGAAACTTATTCTGTTATCATTTTAAAAATATTAATTATTGATAGACCTTCATTTTATTTATTTATTTATTTATATGTGATGCTGAGTATCAAAAACAATGCCTCATCCTTGCTAGAAAAATTCTCTTACACTGAAAAACAACCCCAGTCCTGTGTTATCATTAAGAATGAGAAAATTAATGCTCAGTTTATTTAATAAATCAGGAAGAAATTTTCATGGTGACTGTAGATTAAATTTTTATGAATTTATTTTTTACCATTTTTGGTGTTACATATGTAATTTTTAAAATGTTCAAAGTTTTTACATATGATCATTATGTAAAGATTGAAATATACAGTTAAAGAAGAACAAAGATTATTCTCCATTATTCCACTTAGATACAATGTCTTTCAAAAGGAGGGTCTGCAAACAGTAATTTAAAATTATTTTTTATTTATTTTTTTATTGATTGATTGATGATATTCCAATCTAATCCAGAATATGCTCTACCCTAAGCCATATCCCAAGTCTTCCATTCATTTGTGAATCTCACTCTTGTGTTTTTCCTCTTTCTGTATAACTCCAAGAATTACTTTTTCCAAAGTTACCATTGAATTTTACTTTTAACACATCTACACTTAATTTCATGCACTTAATTTTACAATTACTCATTCATCAATGGAACATTTCCACTTCTAATAACAAGAACTCCCAAGTGGATGAAGGGAGTTTAGATTCCACCAAAACAGCTATACAAATGATTTCTCTTTCCCACAACCACACATAAATGTATATACACAGCCTCAATATCTAGCCAAATAGTTGTAGTAAAAATTAAGAACAAAACCAAGAATAGCCTCACTAAATGGTAAAGTAAAACGTTTGCCTTTCTCACAGATCAGCTTTTCCCCCAAATTGACACACCAGTATGATCAGGAGAAACTGCCCAATTCTCAGTTTTTCCCCTTTTAGTGTCAGAGAAAGGAGAACATAGCTCCAATATTCTGGATTTTTAGGGAACTCTTTTCTGTCTACTGTGACACAGAACTGGTAGAATATTTTGATAATTAGTCACATTGAGAAAGAGGAAAAACCATTGAACATCAAAGAACCTACAGTGCAGAAACCAGGTGGAAAAAAAGTTTATGTACTTTCGATAGAATTCCACAGCTTTCTTCCTAGAAAGCTAAGTGTCTAGAGAGAGTGTATCCACAGCAAGGGTGACAAAGCCCTTAAATACTTAACTGGGCTTGCTGGTGAAGATCTTCCCCTGTGTGCAGCCACCAGGAGGGAGAAGTTTGAAACTAAAATTTTCAACCAAAGGCAAACTAGTTCAAGGAGCACCCCAAGAAAAGCCATAACACAGAGCCATGCTATCCTGTAAAATCTGTGGGGCCTAGAAAATGAGGTTTCTTAGTGTTTCTGTTAAGAAATAAGAATGTCAAAAACTACAGTTTTAAAAGTATTAAGAAATACTAAACAATAAAAATAAATGACAATAAATTAAATATTAGGGAAAAATCTATCAAATATATAATTGAAAATACAAATGATCATTAAATTTGTGGTTCTCAATCTCCCTGACCCCCAGTACTGGGGATGGAACCCAGGGGTACTCCACCACTGAGCTGTACACACCATCCTTTTTAAATGACCACTTTTAATTTTGAGACACTAAGTGCCTAGGCTGGCTTCCAACTTAGGATGCCCTGCTTCCTTCCACCTCTACCATGCTGGGATTCAGGGCATGAGGCACTGTGCCAAGCTTCTCAACCAACTTTAATACTAGTATTGAGAAAGAATAATAACCACAGTCCAGTAAAGAGAATTTCACAAACAAAAAGTTCAGGAGATTGACATGTACATTTTTCCAAATGATTTTACTTGGGAGGCTGGATCAGAGCACAAATTCAGGGCCAGTTTCAACAATTTAGCAAGGCCCTAAGCAACAATGAGACTCTGTGTCACATTAGTATATGAAAAAGTTTGGAATGGAGCTTGGTGAAAAACTACCACTGAGTTCCATCTGCTATACCAATGAATAAATTAATCAAGATCACAAAATAATATGTCAGGTAATTAATAGCAATTCACTTGAGAATCAAGAAGGAGAACTATTTTTAAAATAAATTTCAAACAAATAAAAATAACTCAGTAAGTAACAAATATGAATGGATAAATTATATCAGAAAGTGGACTATAAACTACCATTAGGTGGGCATGCAGACAGTATAGGTTAATAACTGAGTTCTAGGTAAATTTAAGGATCAGATCATTAGATTCTAAGGTGCTTCAATATGTTCTGAACTGCAGAATTTTATCATGAAAGTCTTGGTGTTTTATTTGATTAATATCATAAAACATGAATATAAACCCAATGGCATAAAAGTTCTACAAATAAATGGAAGTGGAAAAATCTAATTGAAAACATCTGTAAAGAGAATCTATAAAACAAGAAAAATACATTCTAGATATAGTAATCCATAAGTTAAAGAGATTATTCTCATGTCTAATCAACACTTTAATGAGGAGTACAGATAAAGGTGCATCTTGGTGAGTACTTCTAATTAAAACAGCACTGAAAGTGAAAAAGAAATCAGCACCACTTTTGCAAATCAGGAGATAGCACCATTTTTAGATGGCAAAACACTTAATTTTTTCAATTAAAATCTTGAACCTGAGGCATGCCAGCTAATGCTGTTTATATACTTAAATAGAAAATAGAAACATTTAAGCAAAGAAAGGAGATAAATAACATATACACAAGAAAGATTAAAAGTTCTTTATTATTAATCTTATAATTTTTTCACTTAGAAAACCTGATATATTGTAAAAAAAATCCTCAATATCTTAAAATCACAATGAGATATGAATAAGAGATAAATTTGGAAAATAATACTTTTATTTATGTTAGGAATTGGGATGCAATAAATTTCTGTTGCTATTGTCTGAAATCTGTAATAGACAATAAATGAATGGGAGTGGACTCATTCCAAATCTGTTTATTACTAGAATATTGGCAGGGTGATTGCCTACTATGAGTGTGCATGAAAGTTCCTGAGGTTGATGCCTAGCAGCTATAAAATAAAACAAAAGAGTCAAAAAGGTGCCTTTATTTACACATATGAACTTGCTGTGGATTGGTCTACAGGCATTAATCTGATGGTCTTCATGCAATATCCAATTTTCTGCTAATGTAGCAAATCACTTTAAAGGTACTTTATGTACCTCTCTTGCTCCTTTGTAAGCATATCTCAACTTGTGCTACACAATATTTTTCAAGTGACTAAGTACAATTTTCAAAAATTCAGATTTCTAAATGACATTACTTAAAAATTGTCTCCCCTTTTATTTCTGTTTTTGAATTCAATTAATCCATATGACCAATTTGTATATTTGAATATCCTGGAATAAGGTAATTTGTGTTTACAAAGAAATATTGTCTTTGAAATATTTATTCTTCATGGAGCTTTTATGTGCACATATGAACAAAATTTTAAAATTGGCTTTTATAATATATTACTAAGAAATATTCAAGGGCTGGGGATGTGGCTCAAGCAGTAGCCTGCTCGCCTGGCATGCGTGCGGCCCGGGTTCGATCCTCAGCACCACATACAAATAAAGATGTTGTGTGTGCCAAAAATTAAAAAATAAATATTAAAATTCTCTCTCTCTCTCTTTCTCTCTCTCTCTCTCTCTCTCTCTCTCTCTCTCTCTCTCTCTCTGTTTAAAATAAAAAAAATTTCTCTCTCTCCCTCTCTCTCTCTCTCACTCTCTCTTTAAAAAAAGAAATATTCAAGGGGTCTTTTAGTTAATTTATATCTTTTTGAATTTATTATTAACTATCTTGGTCTAATGTGGTTTCTGGGCCACATGCATCTAATGTTAAAAAAAATAGTGACTGGCTATAATGGTGCAGGCCTGAAATCCTAGTAATGGGAAAATAAATCAGGAGGATCACAAAATAAAAGCCAGTCTCAGCAACTCATTAAGAACATCAGAAACTTAGACCCTGTTTCAAAATAAGAATAAATAAATAGGCTGCAGGGTACAGCTCAGAAGTAATGCAATCTTGGGTTCAGTCCCTAGTAGCACCCAGAAAAAAAAATGCTATGTATACACTACACTATCATCCTGTTTTATTTGAAACATACAATCAAACAAGAACAAAATGAGAACTGACCCCATTATGACATTTTGCTATGCATTTCAAAGAAAGCCTTGTTGTCAATCTTTAGCAGTGAAAACACATATAATATGACTCTTCAATATTTTTTTATATATATATATATATATATATATATATATAATTTATATATAAAGTATTTTGAATATTTTATATATAAATTATATATATGTATATATATATACATATATATATAATATTGATGAGCCATAGTGTGTGTGTGTGTGTGTGTGTGTGTGTGTGTGTGTGTGTGTGTATATATAAAATTCATTGCAAATAATGTAGAGGTAAGTATGGCTAAAACAATGCTGAAGAGACTATAAAAATGGGTACATTATCTTTAATGGATACTAAAATAATGTATATTTTATGAGCTAGTTAATATAGGGGTGTCTTAAACAAGCAGGAAATCACTCAATAAAAGAGAGAAAAAAAACAAAAAGGAATATTTCTGAGTATTCCCCGAGTATTAAAACATAGAAGAATAAATGTGACATGGTATTATTTTATTTATATATTTATCTACTTATTTATTTCTTACATACATGGCAATAGTAGAATTTATTACATTCATATTTATCCATTCACAGAACAATTTTTCATAACTCTGTATATAAAGTATGTTCATGCCAAATTATGCCATTATACATGAGCTCTCTTTTTTTGCATTACAATTTTTAATACATCTTTGTAACACAAATTGTCATATCTTTGTTAATATATAAGATATGTTGACACCAAATTCATATCTTCATACATGTATTTTGTATAATGATGTCTGTCTCTTTCCACCATCTGTGTGATTCCCCTTCTTGGCAGATGGAATAAGAACCTTAATACTAATATTTGAGAATACAGAGGTTTCTTAGACCTGGAAAGGAAAAGAAGGCAAGGTGAGGCTTCCTTCTGGCAGCCAAGTGAAGTGAAAGCAAAGCAGCATGGGGCAAGGGGAGCTCAGCTTCCCCTCTGCAGTCAAGTCTTTAAAAGACAAAACAGCAAGGAAAGTAAGGGCTTGGCTTTCTCTTCATAGCAAAGCTAAGGGCAAGGATAGGAACAATGAGACGAATTTAGCTTCCCAATGACAGCCATCTCAAGGCAATGCATGGCAAAATGCAGAAAGGCCAGGCTTGTTTTCCCCTCAGTAGCCAAGCCATAGCAATGCAAGAGAAGAAAGGTAAGGTGAGGAAGAAAAGCAAACAAGGGTTGGCTTTCCTGATACAGAAGGCAAGTTGTCAGGCCAGGCAAAGTCTGGCTTCCCTCATGACCAAGCCATGAAAGTTGGGGCCAGACCAGGGAAGATTTGGCTTTTCTTAGATAGCTCAATCACAGCAAGGCATATCAAAGGGAAAAGAAATAATAATGCAAGGCAAGACTGGTTTTCCCCTTCATAGCTAAACCATGGTTGGTCAATGAAGCAAGCCACCAATTCAAGTTAGGGCAAGCTTTGCCTTCCCCTGATGCACAAGCCATGACAAGGCTGGAAGGACAAGTCAAGGTCATGCTAGGCAAGGCCAAGCAAGATTTAACTTCTCAGTAGTCATGCCACGAAGAAGCAAGGCAAGGCCAGATAAGGCAAGACCAAGACCGGGCAAGAGTTAGTTTTCCTCCAATAATCAAATCTTGGCAAGAAAGTCAAGGGAAGACCACACAATACAAGTATCAATTTAAAAAAAACACACACACAAAACATCAGACTGTGTCTCACAACTGATTCCTCAGCTGGGTCTGTCAGTGAGATCACCTAATATGGCTCATCAATATGGTCTCAGCTACCTTCAGCATGTGGTATTTGGGAAGCCAGTCTTTTTTATGATGGCTTGGGGTATCTCAGGATATAAGGCAGAGGTGTGTCTATTGTGTCATTTGATTTATTCTTGGAAGTCACAAAGCTTCTTTAACACTGATGCAATTGGTCATGGTCCTGCCCATATTCAATAAAGAAAACACACTACCTAAATCTTAGTGGGCAGGTAAGAAGTGGTCAAACAGACTGCTCACTCTGCCTAAAGTTGTTAAATCATCAAAAAGCCCCGTGACTCCACTCTTCATTACATTTTGATGTCTTAAACTATCACTATAATCTGTAAGTCCCTGTGTATTCTAAAAGAACCAAGTTATGCATAATCCACTAATGGTCTTAAAATATCTTGGAATAAGATGCAAAATTTGTATTTTATGTATCTTCCAGAATACTTAGTTTCAGGCCTTAAACATTTATTGAAGGGCATTAGGTAGCTTACAGGTTTTCTAAAGGGGTCTGAGAATCTGGGTTGGAAACTATACAGTTGGGAGAAACCATAAAGTTATACTGCATATTGCTTAGGGAAGTTCCTGATGCCACTGATACTGAGCAGACATTGCCTCTCACCCAGCACAATGTTCCAGAACCTCTGGCTATTGCCATCTCTGAAATCTCATGTTCCATGCCTTTATTCTAGCCAAGGTGGATCTGTGCAGAACCTACTTCTGAATGTTATTTGCGTCCCAAGAGGTGTCTTGTGCATATGTACTCAAATAGCTGATGTTAGCCCTTTTTCTTTGTGTGAGATGCAGCCATGGGAAGAGAAACTGTGTCCCATGGTCCCAGATGTGGAACACGTGTGAAAACCTAAATACAGTATATGACATATAATTATGTGATATGTAATGGTTATAAGACTGTAAGTACATTAAAATAAATATAATGTTGATTGACAGCAACATGATAATATATAAGCTCTCAATGATAAGTTCAAACCTATTTTAATGCACCTGTATCAATTTCATTGAAATAGTCATAGAATTGAGCTCCTGGGAATTTAATGGGTTAAGTCTGAAAATCTACTCCAGGTCTGGAAGGAATGCATAAGATTTTACTAGACAGAACAGAGCGGTAGGGCATTCATTTAAAAGTCATTACATCGAGGTAGAAGACCAAGAGAGGTTAAGAGCAAGTATTCCAGCATATAGTAAAGGACTTTGCATGAAATTATGCAGAATATGTGTATAGTGATAGGAGGTTAGTATAGTTTTTTCATTCACTAGTGTACTTTTCACCCTTTACAAATCATATTTTCCTTTTAACTATTTGAAGGTAGTGTGTGCCATGACCAATATACATGCATTACTGATTTTGTTACAAGAAACAATTCCAGGTACTCAAGAGACACTAGCATAAACGTTCAGATACACAGGCCTTAGTTCTAAGTAAGAATTTATAGATTTTTAGTTTTAGTTTTTGTTGCAGAACCTGACCTTGGAACTACATGGAGGAATGCTTATCTTGCTCATTGTTCAGCAGGGAAATTCTAACATAGAATATTATGTTTGGGGACAAACTTCTGTCAGAACACTGTCAAGTGCAACTTCCTTGTTCCTTTGACAATGAGTTATTTTCCTGTTGGTGCAAGGCAGCCTACATGTCAGTTTCTTGACTCTCGATGTCTGGACTTCCATAAGATGGTCTATTGTGAATCACCTCTGGCATATCATGACTGTTATATGTAAATTGGCAAATACTCACTCTTAAAGCTATTTTTTTGCTGTGAAATAAAGCATATTTTGTTCTCTGAAACATTTTCTGGAGGGGTTTCTCCATGCCCTCAAGCTCCCACAGTAGATATTGGAAGGGCAGGCCCTTCAACATTCTGGTGCTCAAACATTGGATAATCAGGTGATTTTGCTTGAGGGATCCCTGGCCATAAGTAAATGCAAAGCTCAAAACATAAGTGGTCAGGGCAATGGGTAATTTACCTGGTTAACATAAACATGCTCATCTACTAATTACACAGCAGCTTTTAAATGCCCAGGGTATAAAAGTAAACTATGAGGAATTAGAAACTTTTTGGCAAAAATTTTTAGCTACAAATCCATGGTTTCCTTTGGAAGGAATATTCAATACTGACATCTGGCGACCAACTGGCTCTGAAAAATGCTCCTCAGCAGCAGTAGCAAACACATAAACAAGCCTCAAACTTCTTTTATGTTATTTTGCTAGCTGTTAGTGGCTCACTCTGGATGGAGAAGAGATCACAGCAGTGGCCCACTGTTGTTTGGGAGAGCAGCTATTGCAAGAGAAGATCAGAAGGAAAATGGGGAAAGCTAACAAGAACAAAAGATAGTGAGCAAGAGGAGGGTAACACAGATGTAGAAGAAAGGGGGTATCTGATATGAGATGTTGAGATTTGAGTAGAAATGGAGAAAGAATGTAGAAAGAGCAAGGAGTCTCCTTTTTGGCTATAAGCTCTTATGTTTTTCTTTTTCACAGATGTTGCAAGAGTGCCATATAGAGGAGTTGACTCTTTCTGCATATATTAAATCAAGCTGTACCATGTCAGAGATGGCGATGTTAGGCTTAACATAAGGCATGAAAACCAGTCAATATTATATATTCCAGGCTTCGGTGCCTTTCTTCAAGGTACCAGACCTCATGATTATACATTATATGGATGACATTATTTTAGCCCACCCCTCTGCACAAGACCTAGACTCCATCTTCCAACAAGTCCAATTAACACTTAAAGAAATTGAATTAAATAGAGCTCCAGGAAATGTTAAAAAATTAGCCCATTTTCACTTTTGTGAATCATTTATTAACTCTTGCAGAGATCTTAGTACAGGCTCTCAACATTTACATAAAATCTCTTTAAATGATTTACAAAAGGTTTTATGAAACAGAAATTGGCTTAATTTCAACAGGTTCTTTGAAGGGCTCTACCTCCTCTGTTCCAATGTTTGGAAAATGATCTATATTCTTTGTCTTTAAGAAGATTAACTCCTGAAGCTTACAAAGCCTTATAAGAGGTTAATAATCAGCTTGCTGATTTGCATCTTAGCCAATGGGATCCTGACAAGGACATTATTACTATAGTTTATACACCTCACCTATTCAAACTGGTCTTTTTTTTCCAGGAATAAAGTAGCCATTTAGAATCAGTGCATCTTTCTGCTGCTTTTTCTTTCAAAATTACCCCCAAATAGTATGTTTTGTCTAATGGTATTACAACTACACACTAGTACTCTTCAATTATTTGGTCTAAAACCTGATAAATTTTGTCTTGCCATTAATTAAACAGGAAGTAAACCTCCATTTGAAAAATAATATCCTGTTTCAACATTCAATTATGACTTTTTCATTGGTTAATCATTTACTCATTGCAAACCTATCCAAGATTTATTTGATAAAACAGTTTATTTTTAAAGATAATTTGTGATAAACAAATTCCTGCAGCTGACCTTATCAGTACTGATGCCAGTTATTCTGGTGGCCTATTAATTCTTATTTATAATCTTACCAGAGATGAATACAAAACCTGAACTTACAAGGAGCTACCTGCCTCACCCTAATTATTAGAGTTACAGGCAACCACTTGGGTCATTGAAGCTAAGTCACTATATATACATCTTTACTGATAGTGTTTATTGTGCCTAACTTATAGCCAGGTTTCCTTGTTTCTTTATTAAAGGGAAAGCAAAATCAGCTTTGGATATACTCCTTCTTTCTTCTCAAAGAGTGCTCCAAAAATATACTAACTCACTGTTCATAACTCATATCAGAGCTCTTATGTTGAACCCAGAATGCAAAGCAAAGCCCACTGACACTAATTCTAAACCAAATTAAAACAAGCTTCTATTGAGTTCACAAGAGAGCTGATCAGTGAATTGCCTCACCCAAGAGTAAGGCCAGAGGACAGTGCCTGGTCTAAGCACAGGGAAGTTATTATAACATAAAAAGTTACAAAGATAGATGTCTAGGCAGCTTACAGCTGACAGGATCCTGGGAAGCATAATGCAAAGGCAGATAGCAGGTTAACAATCCACATATCTTAACATCTCAAGATAGGGAGTAAACTCAGATTCCACCATCAGAATTAATGAGGAGCAGCTGAGATTTTTAGGAAGGGTTGTTATCTGGTGAGGGAAAGCCAGGCATAAGTAAGTTCAAAGCTTGGGCAGGAGTTCCAAGCAAGTTTAAAACACCAAAGTGTGATTAGGCCAAATAGAAATATTAGTATTTTACATTAAAACAGAAATGAACCTTTCATGACCTTGTGACATATGGCTCCCAGTCTTAGGATGAAATTAGGCTGGATTCATCACATACTGTTTTACCTGTATTTATCTCAAAGTTTAATAATTTAACAGATCAAGCCATGTGAAGTGAATATGGCACTGATTGGGAATCTGCAAGAGTTACATGCTCAATTCCATCATTCAGTCCACTCCCTTAAACACTTTTTTTTCTACACTCAGTATCCTACAAACTAAACAGATAGTGAAAACTTGTAAAAGTTATGCTTCTTTTTTTTTGGGGGGGGGGTGTCTTACAATCTCAAGGAGTCATTTCATGGGGTTTAAAGGCATTGTCTTTATGGAAGATTGTTGTCATACACATACCCTTGCTTGGTAAATTAAACTATTTATATGTCACAATTGACACATCTTCTGGACTACTTACAGCTACTCCTATGGTTGGGGAAAAAATTAATCATGTCATTCAACATATGCTCAAATGCATTATGACCAAATGTTTTCCACATAATGTAACAGCACACAATGGTTCAGCTTATACTTTAAAAATGTTTGCTGTATTCTGTGCACAATAGAACATTAAATATTTTCCAAGAATTCCTTTTAACCCCCAAGCACAACACCATTTTTGAGACAGCCCATCAAAATTTTATGGCTCAAAACACAAAAATTAGAGCTAGAATCCCTTGCTAACTGATGCAATTCCTCATATGTTAACCAATATGGCTTTATTTACCTTATGTTTTTTGAAATTTGAGGATGTTAACCATAACCCAATACAGAGAAACTAGGAGCCATTAACAAGTCCCTCAAGTTACCATAAGTGGTCTGGAAATATCCTCAAAAACAACAATGGCAACCACCAGCCCCTTTATTGACCCTAGTGAAAGCTTTTGCTTGTGTTTTTCCAGAATATGTAGACCAATATGGATCCCAGCAAGACTTGTGCAACACTTGATGTCTGATTCCACAGATGCAGAAACTGACTCTCAAGATGAGAAAGCATCATCAACGACAATAAACCACAATATCCAAAAACCTGTGGTGATGTCAAAGTGTTGGTCAAACAATCTGAACAGATGAGATAAATTCACATCAAAATGTCTCCCAGCCTTCTATATTCTTAATTTATTCTTTAACTACTTTAATCATCAATAGTACACAGACTATTTCTTTGTAGACCTTCATGGCTCATGCTCCTTTCCTTATAGGTGTAGAAAGGGATGGACCATTTCCTAAAATTTTTAGCAATAATTCTCAACTGTTTGCAGATATTGATTATCCAATAGGTTTCTCCAAAGTACCCTTCAACTTCTCCATTCCCTTCTCAGACAGAGCTCTTTTTCTTGTTGTTGTTGTTTTGTTTGTTTGTTTAAATTGAGTTAAAATAAAAGATGACAGCAGAATGCATAAAAATTTTTATTACACATATATACCACAATTTTTCATATCTCTGATCTTATATAAAGTATGATGAAAACCAATTTGTGTCTTCATACATGTATTTTGGATAATGATGTCTATCACATTCCATCATCCTTGCTAATTCCCTGTCTCCTTCCCTTCCCTCCCACCCCTCTGTCATATTTAGAATTCATTTGTTCCTTCCATGCTCCCCCTCCCTACCCCATTATGAGTCAGCCTCCTTATATCAGAGAAAACATTAACCATTTGGTTTTATGGGGGATTGGCTAACTTCACTTAGCATTATCTTCTCCAATGCCATACATATACCTGCCAATGCCATGATTTTATTGACTTTTATTGCTAAGTAAAATTCCATTGTGTATATATGCCATGTTTTTTTTTTATCCATTCATCCACTGAAGGGCATCTAGGTTGGCTCCACACTTTAGCTATTGTGAATTGTGCTGCTATAAACATTGATGTAGCTGTGTCCCTGAAGTATGCTCTTTTTGAGTCCTTTGGGTATAGATCGAGGATAGGGAGAGGTGGATTACATGGTGGTTTCACTCCCAACTTCTCAAGAAATCTCCATACTATTTGCCATATGGGCTGCACCAATTTGTAGTCCTACCAGGAAAGGATGAGTACCTTTCCTTCCCCACATCCTCATCAACACTTATTGTTGTTTGTCTTCATAATACTTGCCATCTGACTAAAGTGACATAATATCTTAGACTAGATTTGATTTGCATTGCTCAAATTGGTAGAGATGATGAGCATGTTTTTATATATTTGTCGATTGATTGTGTATCCTCTTCTTATATGTACCTGTTCCAGTTTTTAGTCCATGTGTTGATTGGGTTATTATTTTTTTTTGGTGATTAGCATTTTGATTTCTTTATATGCCCAAGAGATTAGTGCTCTATCTGATGTGTGAGGGGTAAAAAGGTGTAGGCTTTCTGTTCACTTTACAGATTATTTCTTTTGCTGAGAAGAAAGTTTTTAGTTTGATTCCATCCCATTTATTGATTCTTGGTTTAAATTCCTGGGCTATAAGAAAGTTGTGTCCTAATCCCACATGAAGAAGATTAGAATCTATGTTTTCTCTTATTAGACACAGAGTCTCTGGTTTAATTTCTGGGTCCTTGTTCAATTTTGAGTTAAGTTTAGTGCATGGTTAGAGAGAGCACTTTATTTTTATTTACATTTTGCTCATAACAACATAATAAAACAAATAAGCACTGCTTTTGAGATTAAAAAAAAATCAATAAAAAAAATTGCATGCTGCCATCTTGGTTCTTCTGAAACAAAATAAACTTCAAGAAGAACAAATCAACACTGGCCTGGTGGTCCCAGGCTCACAGCAATCCCATTCCACTCTACCCTGGTGGGTCAGACACCCACCAGAGCATAGCCTCAGGTGCAGGACAACCCCTTGTGACCAGCAGAGTACTGTGGGAGCCAAATTTCAGCCCAGACCACCACAGTCACCTGACTGCCAAGAGAGGTCAAGCCAAGTGGCCCAGATTCACTTGTCATGTTTCTCATGATAAAAACACCAAGGGTAACTCCAGGTCAAACGGACTGCATGAAATAACCACACAAGAGACAGAAACACCTTCTTTTTGCGGGGGGGAGTCCTGTGATGCCTCCTCTGACCTTCAGTGTCTGCAGAGAGAAAGAGTAAGTGCATACTGAACCTTTTTGTTGAGGAGAAGCCATTCAAATGAGGCAAGGGATCTGGTTTCAGGGATTGAGTCTATTTTTCTGAAGCCTGCTGTCAGCAGGTTGGCTGACATATAAGAAGGCCATACCCAAAACCAGAGCAAGAGAAATGGACACACAAAAGGCATTTCCATGGAACATTCTATCCCAAACAGAGCAAAGGGGTAATATCACAAAAGAACAAGTGAACATAGCTCAATCCATGGGGTGACATGCCTACTTCTGAAGATGCATCCTCAACCTCCAGGACTGGGGCAATGTCCAGGTCACTTCATAATGTAGTGATGGTGAGAGCCTCTCTGCTCCAGGGAGGAGAATGTGAAACATTCAGACTGGCTGCCCACATTTACCCATGCCAACTTATGCAGGACCCAGATTCAGTATGCAGAAGCATTCATTGAGGGACACCAGTAGAGTCTGAAAGCTCAACATCGAGTCAAGATACAGATAATCTGCACAGGTACAACAAGAATATAGGTAAAAAATGTAATACCTCAGATCCACACTGGAATAAAGAAAGGCACAAACACAACTTGAAAAACTAATGGAGGAAAGTGCCCCAAACAAAAAAGGACACTATAATAACAGAACCCATGGAAAGTGAAGTTGATGAAATGTCAGAGAAGGAGTTCAAAATGTTATAATTAAAATAATCTGTGAATTTGTAAATTACCTAAAGGAGCAAATACAGGCAGAAATTGATCACTTCAACAATAAGAGAAAAAATACAGGTAGCACAAAATTACTTTAAGAGAGAGACAGAGAATCTAGAAAAAAAACAGAAATCCTTGAAATGAAGGATACAATAAATCAAATAAAAATTTCAACAGAGAGCATAATGAATAGACTATATCACCTAGAAAAAAGAGTGTCAGATAATGAAGACAAAGTATAAAATCTAGAGAATAAATTTGATCACACAGTGAAGATAGTTAGACATCATGAGCAGAACATCCAAAAATAATGGGACAGCATCAAAAGACCAAATTTAAGAGTTATTGGTATAGAGGAAGGCACAGAGTTTCAAATCAAAGAAATGCACAATCTTTTCAATGAGATAATATCAGATATTTTTTCAAGCATGAAGAATGAATTGGAAAACCAAATACGAGAGGATTCAGGACACCAAATATACAAAATTACAACCGATCTACACCAAGGCACATTATAATAAAAATGCCCAGCATACCAAATAAAAATATAATTTTTAAAGTCACAAAAGAGAGAAATCAGATCACATATAGAGAGAGACCAATTCATATCTCAGCAGATTTTTCAACCCAAGCCCAGGAGACTGTAAATCAACATATACCAAGCTCTGAAAGAAAATGAATGTCAATGAAAAATCTTATATCCAGCAAAACTAAGCTTTAGATTTGATGATGAGATAAAAACCATCCATGATAAACAAAAGTTAAAATAATTTACGGTTAGAAAGCCTGAACTACGGAACATCCTCAGCAAAATATTCCAAGATAAGAAAATAAAAACAATGATGAAAATCAGAGGATAAACCAAGCCACATTAAATATCACAAATTTAAAAAAATGGCTGGGAACACAAATCATGTCTCAATAATAATCCTGAATGTTAATGGCCTAAACTCACCAATCAAAAGACATGGACTTGCAGATTGGATTAAGAAAAAGAAGACTAACAATCTGCTGCCTCCAAGAGACTCATCTCATAGAAAAAGATATCCACAGACTAAAGGTGAAGAGTGGGGGAAAATTGTACCACTCACATGGACTGTGGAAGCAAGCAGAAGTTTGCATCTTTATATCAAATAAAGTAGAATTCAAACCAAAGTCAATCAAAAAGGATAAAGAAGGGCACTACCTTCTACTCAAGGGAACCATACAACAACAAGACTTAACAATTTTAAATATATGTATATATATATATACACCCAAAACAATGAAGCCTCTACATTCATCAAACAAACTCTTCTCAAGTTCAAGAGTGAAATAGACCACAACACAATAATTTTGGGTGACTTTGACACACTTCTTTCTTCACTAGACAGACCTTCCAAACAGAAGCTGAGCAAAGAAATGATAGAATTTAATAATATAATAAATAAATTGACTTAATTGACACATATAGAATAATTTATCTTTCAATAAAAGAATATACTTTCTTCTAAGCAGCACATGGATCCTTTTCTAAAATAGACCATATACTGTGCCACAAAAAACCCTTAGCAAATATAAAAAGTAGAGATACTACCCTGCATTTTATCAAGTCATAATGGAATGGAATTAGAAATCAATGATAAAATTAAAAATCCATTCCACTACCTGGAGACAAAATAATATTGTATTTAATAGACAATGGGATGCCAAAGACATCAAAGAGAAAATTCAAAAAAAAAATTTAGAGGTAATTGAGAACACAGACACAATATATCTAAATTTTTGTGGCACTATGAAAGTGATTCTAAGAGGAAAGCTCATTGCATGGAGTTTATTCCTTAAAAGAAAAAGAAGTCAACAATTAAACGAGTTAATATTACATCTCAAAGCCCTAGAAAAACAAGATCAAATCAACACCAGAAGCAGCAGAAGGCAGAAAATAATTAAAATCAAAGCAGAAATCAATGAAATTGAAAAAAAAGAAATAATTGAAAAAATTGACAAAACAAAAAGTTGGTTCTTTGAAAAAACTAAATAAAATTGGCAGACCCTTAGTCATGCTAATGAAGAGAAGAAGAGAGAATACCCAAATCACTAACATAAGTGATGAAAATAAAAATATCACAACAAACACTACGGAAATACAGAACATAATTAGAAACTATTTTAAAAACTTGTACTCCAATAAAATAGAAAATTTTGAAGGCATCAAAAAATTTCTAGAGTCATATAGTTTTCCCAAACTGAATCAGGATGATATAAACCATTTAAACATATCAGTTTTGAGTGAAAAAATAGCAGATGTCATCAAAAGTCTACCAACAAGAAAAGCCCAGGACTGAATGGATACACAGCCAATTTCTTAAAGACCTTTAAAGAAGAACTAGTACCAATACTCTTCGATTTATTTCAGGAAATAGAAAAAAAGGCAGAATTTTCAAACTCATTTTATGAGGCCAATATCATCTTTATTTCAAAAGTAGGCCAAGATACATTAAAAAAAAAAGAAAAAAAAAACTTCAGACCATTATCTCTAATGAACATAGATGCAAAAATTCTCAATAAAATTCTGGCAAATCAAATAAAAAAAATATCAAAAAGATTGTGCACCATGATCAAGTGGGATTTATCCCAGATATGCAATGTTGGTTGAACATATACAATTAATAAATGTAATTCATTATATCAATATGCTTAAAGATAAAAATCATATGAACATCTCAATAGATGCAGAAAGGGCATTTGACGAAATACAGTACCCCTTTACATTCAAAACACTAGAGCAATTTGGGGTAACAGAAATATATCTCAAAATCATAAAGACTATCTATGCTAAGCCTCAGGCCAATGTCATTCTAAATGGAAAAATATTGAAGGCATTCCCTCTAAAAACTGGAACAAGATGGGGTACCCTTTTTCAGCACTTCTATTTAACACAGTTCTTAAAACACTGGTCAGAGCAATCAGACAAATGAAAGAAATTGAAGGAATACAAATAGGAAAAAAAAGAAATTCAATTGGCACTATTTGCTGATGATATGATTATATACTTAGAAGACCCTAAATTTTGCACCAGTAAATTTCTAGAACTAGCAAATAAATTCATCAAAGTAGTATATATATATATATATATATATATATATATATATATATATATATATATATATATCTCAACACCCCTATATCAAAAGCATTTCTCTATGCCAGTGATAAATCCTCCGAAATCTGAAATGAGAAAAACTACCTCATTTACATTAGGCTCATAAAACATAAAACACTTGAGAATAAACTTAAAAGAATGTGAGAGATCTATGTAATGAAAATTACAGAACCCTACAGAAGGAAGTCAAAGAAGATCTTAGAAAATTGAAAGTTATATCTTGCTCTTGGATGGGCAGAATTAATATTATCAAAATGGCCATACTTCCAAAAGCAATATACATATTTAATGCAATTCCAGTCAAAATTCCAATGGTATTCCTCATAGAAATATAAAAAGCAATCATTAAATACATCTGGAAAAATAAGAGACCCAAAATAACTAAATCAATCCTTAGCAGAAAAAGTGAAGCAGGTGGCATCACTATACCAGACCTTCAACTATACAACAGAGCAATAGTAACAAAAACAACATGATATTTGCACCAAAACAGACTGGTAGATCAATGGTAAAGAATAGAGGACACAGAGTCTAACCCACAAAATTACAATTATCTTATATTAGACAAAGGTGCCAAAAAGATGCATTGGATTAAAGATAGCCTTTTTAACAAATGATGCTGGGAAAACTGGAAATCTATATGCAACAAAGTAAAATTAAACCCCTATCTCTCTCCATGCACAAAACTCAACTCAAAATTGATCAAGAACTTAGGAATAAAACCAGAGATCCTGCAACTAATAGAAGAAAATGTAGGCCCTAATCTTCATATGTGGAATCAGGCCTCAACTTCCTTAATAAGACTCCTGTGGCACAAGAATTAAAATCAAGAATCAATAGATGGAATGAACTTAAATTAAAAAATTCCTTCTCAACAAAAGAAACAATCTGTGAGATGAATAGAGAGTCCACAACTTGGGAGCAAGTCTTTACCCTTCTCATATCAGATAGAGCACCTCTAGGGTAAATAAGGAACTCAAAAAGCTAAACACCAAAAAAATCAAATAACACAATCAATAAATGGGTGAAGGACCTGGAAAGACACTTCTCAGAAGATTATGTACAATCAATCAATCAATACATAAAAATGTTCATCATCACTAGCAATTAGAGAAATGCAAATCAAAACCACTCTAATATTTCATCTCACCCCAGTAAGAATGGCAGCTATTATAAAGACAAACAACACTAAGTGTTGGCATGAATGTGGGGGAAAAGGTACACTTATTTACTGCTAGTGGGACTTAAAATTGGTGTAGCCAATCTGGAAGTTAGTATGGAAAGCAGTATGGAGATTTCTTGAAAAATTGGGAAGGGATCTACCATTTGACCCAGCTATATTCTCCTGGATATATACCCAAAGGACTTAAACACAGCATACTACAGGGACACAGCCACATCAATGTTTATAGCAGCACAATTCACAATAGCTAAATTGTGGAACCAACCTAGATGCCCTTCAATAGATTAATGGATAAAAAAAATGGCATATATACACAATGACATTTTACTCAGCAATAAAAGAGAATAAAATCAGCATTTGCAGGTAATTGGATGGAGTGAAAGAAGATAATGCTAAGTGAAGTTAGTCAATCCAAAATAACCAAATGCCGAAGGTTTTCTTTGATATAAGGAGGCTGATTCATAGTGGTGTAGGGAGAGGGAGCATGAGAGAAATAGTTGGACTTTAGATAAGGCAGAGGTTTGGGAGGATAATGGAGGGGGCATGGGACTATAAATGATGGTGGAATGTGATGATCATTAATATCCAAAGCACATGTATGAAGACAAAAATTGGTGTGAATATACTTTGTATACAACCAGAGATATGGAAAATTGTACTATATATGTGTAGTAAGAATTATAATGCTTTCTGCTGTCATATATTAATAAAAAAAATCAAAGCTCTACATCAAACTTAAAAACTGCTTTGTGATGTGTATTTTATGCACATTTATTGGACTCAATTTTCCTGAAATGATTCTCTATAAAATTATAGTATTGTGTCAAATTATATTCATGGAACTTGAGACAATCAATTCCAACAAAATCTCTTCAATCTGACAGCCCAAATTGTAAAAACTAATTCTATTCAAATTAAGATGCCTATGGTTTCCACCTTCTTTTAAGGGTGGGGTACACACTTGCTTGACCAATGACAAAAGTTAGTTTCATGGTTTAATCCCTACAGTCTGTTAACATATGACATATTAGGTATACTTCTCTTGTTAACCTTGTTTGCTATCAAAAGTCTTATTAACTGTATGCCTGAAGCTGAACAAAAAATTGTCTTAACAACTCAGATTGTTCAAGATTTAGAGTTGGGAACTGTTTCAGGCCCTGATCTTGGACCTACCTGGGGGTCTTGCTCATTGATCAGCAGGGAAATGCTAACATAGAATGCCATGTTTTGGGACAAAATGCTGTCACAATATTGGCAAGTCCAATTTTGTTGCCTCTTTGACAAGGAGTATCTCTGTAGGTGCAATTTCAGCCTACATGTCAATTTCTAGACTCTTGGTGTCTGGATTCCCATAAGATGATATGTTATTATCATCTCTGGTCTATCATGACGGTTATATGTAAATTGGCACATATCCACTATAAAAGCTATTTTTTGCTGTACAATAAAGCAGATGTTGTTCTCTGAAACCATCTTTGAAGTGGTTTCTCCATGCCCTCAAGCTTCCACAGTCGATGCTGGACAATGGCAGGTCCCTCAGCAATTTTTTTTGAATTTATTGTTATTTTTTATTTTTGTTTTTACTATGTCAGAATCTCTGTATAGGTCTGTTTTCAAAGACTGCCTAATCTTTAGGGAGACTACCAAGAGTTTAGCAAGATAGCTTCAAGTAGAAGTAGCTCTTTCTATTTTGATGACAGACCAAGAAGCAAGTTTTATCCTAGCCATGTACTAGTATGTGATTTTGAAAATAATGTTTAACTCTCTTTGTTATGTGTGGCCTCATCCAACAAGGAGGTCCACAGAACGGGGTCGAGGAGAGTGTGGCTTCAGAGTCAATAATCAAGATCTCCAGAGACCAAACAGAAAACAGGTCTCTTTTTATTGCACAGTTACCATGTATTTATACTCAGGCAGTAGCTAAGCAGATTACAGGCAGCCACCAATGCAATGTCTGCTAACTTTCCTTGCAGCAACCAATCAATAAGTGGGCCATGGAGCAAGCACAGGAACTGCAAGTATGGCCCGGAGCTGTGCCTCTCACAAGCCAAGCCTAGCACGAGGGGAGTGGCCTGTGGCTCACATGCCTAGCACAAGGGGAGTGGCCTGCCACTCAGACTCTGTTAACACATTCCATGTATGCAGTAATCCATGCACTTTTCCCCACATCTTCCCACTCTTACTGTGCTGCAAAGATTTCAGCCAGCATTGCTGTTTTTCGTTGTGTTGTCTTCACATGGTTACATAACCATCTCACAACAAGAGAAAATATTATCACTATTATGAACAGCCTACTGTAATAAAGGGTAATAGCTTTATAAGGATTAGTTAATTCGGCTATCAGGTTTTTCCAATGTTCAGTCAATTCATGGAAGCAAAAAAAGGTTTTCAAGATTAGACACCTTTGTCCATTGATTTTTGACAATTGTCTTGGTAAGGTTATGCATAGTCATAAAATAGTTAGCATCCCAAACACCGTTAATATACTAAGAAAAATTGGAGAAATGTAAGGTTACATTTTCAGATACAGCATATTGGGTGACACAAATACTCTAAAATTTAGAGTCACAGGTGAGCCTTTGCAACATAAACAGAATATCTAGTTTTTCCTGGTAGAGGTCTAGTTCTTGCTGAATGACTAAGATAGCTGCTTGAGACAATATATTTAGTCATTTTGAATGGCATAGGCTTCTGCCATGGTAGTAGACAAATTGTTTATAGTCTGAGCAGTCTAGATGCTCTGAGTTTGTGAAGCAGTGGCAGTGGTTGTGGCGGCAATGGTGGCAATCAGTGCAATAATCCCAGTGTTGATAAGTCTAATTGCCTACCTTGTCCAGTGTAGTATCTCATTTAGAAGATTCTTCATCTCCATGTCCCATGGACTCTTCCACTCTCCAGACAGGTTCACTGGAAGCCAGACTTCTGGGGACTCTTTGAGAATAAATAGACACTTAGCTTTCATAGCATGGGTTAGACAATTTGTTAGCCAGCAGGATATATTTACTGCATAAGGAATCTCTGTCTTAGTGATATTTATGCCATCAGTATCATTGATTATTAGCCTGGCAAAGAGTGGTGAAACACAAGCTTGTGCATAGTGGGTACAAGCATAATTTGGCACAAAGACAAATTCATGTATATATAATATATAGTATATTAAGGGTGCTTGGGATGCTAATTATTTTATGACTATGCATAACCTTACCAAGGCAATTGTCAAAATCCATGGTCAGGGTATGAACTCAATATAGACCCATTTATCCAGCTGGCTGCTGTCCATTTGATGGGTCTAGCAGCTAGCAATATTGGTGTGATATCCATCATGCCATACTGATTTCCTGCATACCCATTGGTAATGGCTTGTTCTGCATAGCAGTTACTGAAGTAGCCCATTTGGTTTTTGGGCACATTAGTTACATTCCAGGGGGCTGCACTTGCCCAGGCACATAGATGTTGTTCTTCCCCAGAGAAGGTATGGCAGTAACACATTAATTCTATGGAATGTTATCATTATCAGAGGGGAATGTTCCAAAAAGCATTGTTGGGTACGTTGGTAGCAAGGGTTTTTTGCATTTCCCGTGGGGCAGTCTCTGGTTATAGGTAGAATTAACTATAACTCTAAGGTCAGTGAGAGATAATCCAGCATATGACTTATTATAGTTATCTACAAGAGTCTCATTTGCAAGAGCAAAATAGAGAGGACTGCCTGGATTGTTGTAGGAACCGATGAAGCGAGGCCCTGAAGATATCAGGAAGCAGTTTTATTTGGCTGCAGCCGGGTTCAGAGGGCACAGCTTTTCTGTAATCAATCAATTCCCTAAACCCTGAGTTCAGGTAGTTTCAAAGTTTTATACCCAGCATGTAAAGGGAGAGGCTTAGAAGTTCGCAGTCTACAGATCTTCAGATAAAAGCAGCTTTTTCTCTCAGTGTTTTGGGCAAGTTAACCCTTCAAGGACAACACCTGAAAAGTGGAGAGATTCTTCTTCTCCCCTTTCTTTTCTCCCCCTGCCAGCTGTTACTATAGAGCCCAATTAGTAATTTCTCTTATCTTAAAAATTCAGACATCTCTGTGAAGCCCAGCTCAAGGCCAGAGGCTTTGTTTGCACATTTCTACAAACTACTGTATTGGATAAGTTTGTGAAAAACTAGTAAGCAGGTGTCCAGCACTTGAAGTGCTGGTATCTTCTTGGCCAGTGGCCAAGTAAACAGGTGACACAAAAATAGAGAGTTTATCTACATTGAACTCTTTTGCTGGAGATCCTAAAATCAGCCATGGTAAATATTCTGGAGAAGACCAGTTAAGGATTTTCTGTGGAGAAAGGAGGTGCAACTTCGTAATCAAGGGCATAAACTTTTGCTTGTGGGGATGCACCAACTTGTTGGCAATGTGCCTTCTTTGTTTGACCTTTATATTGAAAAGATATATGGAAATGCCCCTGGGGTTTTGTTAGAGGCTATTGCCACCTCTGAATAATGGATGACCAATATTCCCAGTGACTTGTATCTTCTTTCAACTGATGGATTCCTAAATTTTGTTTCTTGGGCCTGACCTCTGCCCTCAGTCTGACACTGCAGAAAGGCCCAGTGCTACTATGCATGAGGCACCTTGGAACATGCAAAGATTAGACTTAGCTCTTGTACTCAGGAAACTTCTAAGTCCTTAAAAGGAAACTGCGTAAAATTGTATCCTTCTGTTAAATGGAGGAGGTAACACTCATCTTGGAATTGGAGTGCTCAAACCTAGTAGACACTAAGCCTTCTTCTTACCAACTGATCAACAAAGGATGGCAAGTGCAACCTGTGATGTTGGGAAGAAGGGTGTACCTGAGCTTTGCTCATCCTTCACTCACATTTATTTCTTTTTAGTGTTCTTTGTGTGGCACAACTTCATATTTCCTTAGGTGTAGGCTCTCTTGTCAAGTCTGTCTTTTAGTTTCATAGTTTCCTCTTTCTTTAGAGTCAAGAGGTTGTTCTGGCCTTACCTGTAGCATCTGTGCTAATTGCAGGTTCCCTCACCTGGATCAGCTCATGTCTCCTCTTGCCTAAAGATTACATCAAGCTGGAATTAATGGACCCATGAGATCCCAACCACAGCTCATTTCCTGTAGATTCCCCACCTTCTCTACTGCTCAAGCTTCCAGAAATGCCAAGTAGGAGTTCCCCAAAACTGAAGAGTGGAAGTAATGTAAGCATCCATTGATGGAGGAATGGATAAACATGTTGTCCATCCACACAATGGAATATGATTCATCCCACATTATGTTAAGTGTAGTCACATAATCACAAAAGGACACTTACTATGTAATTCTGCTTACATGATGTATATAGAGACATCAAACCCACAGAAACAGAAAGCAGGGGACTGGATGATGGGCAATGGGGTGGCAATATTTCATGGGTGCAGAGATTCTGTTATGAAGATAAAGTCTAGCAATGGATGGTGGTGATAGTGAATGTACTGATCACTTCTGAATTTTATTTGCACTTAAAAATGGTTAATGTGGGCTGGGATTATGGCTTAGTAATGCTGCCAATGTTTATAGCAGCTCAATTTACAATGACTAAGCTGTGGAAGCATCATAGATGCCCTTCAATGAATGAAATGATAATGAAACTGTGGTATGTATACACAATGGAATATTACTCAGCTTTAAAAGAGAATAAAATTATGGCATTTGTAGGTAAATGGATGGAGCTGGAGAATATTATGCTAAGTAAGCCAATTCCAAACAACAACAAAAACCAAAGGCTGAGTGTTCTCTCTGATAACTGAATGCTGATCCATAATGGGGGGGGGAATGGAGGAACTATGATGGGGAAAAGGGGAGGGAGGGATGAAAGGGAGCATGTGGAGAGTAAAGATGGTGGACTAAGATGGACATCATTAACCTAGGTACATATATGAATGCACATATAGTGTGTTGTTGCATCGGGTACAACCAGAGAAATAAAAAGTTGTGCTGAAATTGTATAGAAGGAACCAATATGCTTTCTTTTCTCTAGCCCAAGAATACAGGATCCTGGGTCTATCTCTAGCCATAATTGACAGCTGATTTAAAGGAATTCCTGACTGCATCCCTCACAACCCCACTGTCAAGATGGTCTAGAAGAAAACATGCAGGTGATTCCTATCACTACAGCCTCTAAGAACAGAGGTGTCTCTTTGCAGAATGCAGAATGGCTTCACCCCTCCTACAGAACTAGCCTCTAAAGCCTCCTGGGTCATCGGGGCCTTGGGCAATGGGCTGTGTGAGAGAAACCTGATTCTGATACCAGTTGGCAAAGGAGGTGAGAAAAGTGAGTGGCGGGCACCTAGATAGCCTTCATCCTCCATCAAATAGTAAGTACTACCTCAGTGAGGGAGATCCTGGGAACAAGGGAGATATGTCTTTCTGACAACAATTGCTAACACTCAACCCCAAAAGTAATAGCCCAAATGTGGTCTACTGGGTAGCCCTAAAGGGACTGCCTTATGTAGGTTCAAGGTCAAGAGAGCCTGCTAGAAAGGCTGAATCTCCTGCCTGGAGAAACTCCTTCCCAATTTCAGGTATACAATTGTATAGAATTTTAGTGAACTGCAAGCCATAGAGGTGGAAGAAAGTGAAATCCTCCAAAACCCGGGTATTGAGGTGCTTCAGAAAACAACCAAGGAATGTGGAGTGAGGTGAGGGCCAGGATCAGTTCTCAAAGATCCAGATTTGGAGGCTATTCAACCTCTCTGCATGTTAGATACTGGAGGTACTGACAGAAAGTTGATTAGAATAGTTAAATAAGAAGGGAATCACCCAAGAATTCAAGTTTTCTCCCCCTTCAGACTTTTCTCCCCACTAGGAAATGGCCTACAAAGTGTTCAGCTGACATGCAGGAACTTAGGAACACTTGTGATTGCAGGCAGAGAGTTGCTCATGGCTAACTTCACTTGAAGTTGTTTCTTTGTTTCAGAATCTGTTCTTTAGAAAAGGCCTTAAACCAGTCAAAGAAACACAGCTGCTCTTCTAGGTGACCTAGAGTAAACTTTGCTCAATATAACTCATTATAATGCTAAACTCTCTGCCCTAAATTAAGTGCATATGCATTTATTTGGTTTGCTTTGGTTTGGTACTGGGAATAGACACCAGGGATGCTTTACCACTGAGCTACATTTTATGGTAAAGATATTTCAGAAGAAAAGAAAAAGAACATGATGCCATCTGTATCATTGTGAGCCCTCCAGAAATCAATCTTGAACATTCTTGCTACTTTGTAGTATTGAAATAGAATGTTCAATCAGGAATGTCTATTACCTCATATGAAGACAAAGACTAGTATGTAAAAGGAAACTAACTAGAATATATGAGATCACTTTCTACACTAAATGTTCAGCATTCAGATAAAAATCCACTGAGGCTAGATGCACACAAATAAACACTGCTTGCTGTTGAATACCCTGGTGTCTTCTGTCTGTGTGAGAATCCCACACAACATTTTATTTTGTTTTGTTTGAGGCAGGATCTCACTTATCTTATCCTTCTCTTTGATATATGTTTATAATGAACAGCTTTCTTAGAAGTATTTATATCCTGTGAGAAGTGAAAAGAACATCTGAAAAAAGATTTCAAAGACTCTTAAATAAATAGTTGTCTACAAAAAATGACATGAAAACCAACTCAATTTATTTTTAGAAACATTTCATATCATATATTATTTTAAAACAACTTATCAAAACTTATTTATTCCCATATTTGCAACTCTTCTCAAGTTATTTTTCAAATGTCTAACACAAGAGTTTTTCTATGGAATAATTCAGATGACTTCTGTAGAAATTGTCACCAAGGCTAAAGATGTAGCTCAGTGGTAGAGAGCTTGTCCAGCATGTACATGGCCCTGAAGTTTAACCCCCAAAACTGAAAGGAAAGGAAAGGGAAAAAGAAGAAAGGAAGGAAGGATAAAGAGAGGGGACCGGAACGGAGGGAAAGGAATGAGTAATTAAAACAAAAGGGCAAGTGGTATAAATATAAATATATGGTGTACTAACTCTTTAAAAAATTTACAGAGCTGTAGAATTTTAGTTACATCAAACTGGGTGATATTATAACTATATAGAATGGCACATAATAAGCTCTGCCTTAGCCTTGCCTAAACCAAATAAATGGGTGGGTGACCTGGAGAGGACTTCTCTCTGGCTTGATTTGGACTGTCTTGAACCTTCACTGGTTCAGAATTTATAGCATAGTGGAGGGACCAAGACTTCCCTGACAGGCAGTGTAAGTGTGCTAAGCCCCTGAGATCCCATGACCAGGGATGCCCATGCCCATGCCCACAGCCTCTCCCCACCACTCACTGGTACAAAACGGTCTGCTCCATTGCCTGGTGCGGGTTTTCTCCTGACCAAAGGCCTGAGTGTTCACTGCCTATTTTGGCGTGGCTGGGGATTGTATGGTTGTGGAGGGAATGGCCAAAGTAGCCTTAGCACGATGGAGAGGCAACAGCTATCTCTCAGCCATACTTGGGGGTGGTCCTGGAGTAAGTAGGGCTGTGGTCTACCTTGACTAAAGACATGGAAACACACCCTAGTCCTTATGGCTGTCCATGGGAGTTGGTGATATGTGCAGCTATTGGATTTTTTGTTGTTCTCTTGTTTTTGTGGAGAAGTTATCAGTCTGTGAGAAACAGGCATTACATGAGAAGATTAAAAAAAAAAACTTGCTCTAAAACTTTTTGGACTAATTCAAGAAAAATGTCAATTACTTGAAAATGTTAGCCTTGTTCAAAAAGCATAGGAAGGCTTAGAGTCACCTTTAAAGGATATCATTTTGGTGAAGGAGTCAGTAAAAATTAAAAACTTGGAGGCAATATATAAAATCCTGGAGAGGTCCATATCTAAACTTGAGGATGAAATACTCTTTCTAGAAAATGAACTAAAGAAAGAGAAAACTAAATATTCTCAACAGGATAAATTGATGGTGGATATATCAAAAAGGATTAAGTCCTTAGAAGATGAATCAAAATCTCTTAAATCACAAATACCTGAAGCTAAAACAAACTTGAGAATATTTCAAATGAATAAAGAAAGAATTACAGTAGCAATAAAAGAGGCTTTGAATGAGTTCAGGAAAGTCATAAAGAGCTTTTAAAAGAAGTTGAGTATGGAAAAAAAAGTGAATGGCCTTACTAAACTGAAAATTATATTTGAACACTCTAAAGTACATGCAGAACAAATTCTAGGAGACAAATAAAATCACATTAATTCTCTGACTAAACACTTACTGCAGATAAAAGATTTGGCTCCCATGCTTGAAAAAGTTCTAACAGATGATGGTTACTTGGAATTGGAATTGAAGAGTTAATCAGAAATTAGTGGTCACTTAGAAGATCAGCCAAAAGGGTCTTGGAAGACACTGGTTTATAATGCGAAGTTAAAGGCCTCTTTTAAAATCTCAGAAAGAGAAAGAAATCAAATTTTTACTTTATTATCTCAAGTAATTGAAACAAAGAAAGACCTAATAGAACATATTAGAAATCTTCAGACAGAACAAGCATCTTTGCAAACAGAAAATACACAGTTTGAAAGTGAGAATCAGAATCTTCAGCAGAAACTTAAAGTCGTGATGGAATTATATCAAGAAAATGTAATGAAACTCCAAAGAAAATATGAGAGAAAAATTACCAGATAGAGCAATAAGAGAAACTTTTCAAAGAGGAAGACAAGATCAGCCATACAACAAAACTGCTGGAGACCAATAGAAAGCGATCAAAAGATCTTGAAGAAGAATTGGAGAGAACCATTTGTTTTTATCAGGGGCACATTATTTACTATGAGAAAAAAGCTCATGGTAATGAATTGGCAGCTAGATGTGCTGAAAGATACCTCAATAATTTAAGGAAAAAATGCTCACAATATACAAAAATTAACTGAAATAGAGTTATAATTTAAGCTTGTAGAAAAAGATCCTTCTGTGCTTGATGCTTCAAATACAGCCTTTGGCAAAAAGATTCTCCAAATGGTCCCTCACCATTGGGTAAACCTTCATGTGAAATAAAACCTTCTCATTTGGAAAAGAAGGCTACACTCATACTTTCAACTTTGGTGCCTGTAGGAGGATAAAGAGGCTCAAGGGGCCCAGAGAATCCTCTGGACTATCCAACTAGCAATGAAAGAATAGAATCAAACTGTGATAAGTCAACTTATCCTCAGAGAGCACCTTCTGACATACGGCCCCTGGAACATTCATGGGAACAGGCCCATAGGATAATGATCCCTTCACCATGCCAACCATATTCTGATCCACATCTTCCTCTACAAAGGCAAGATGGATGTTATTCTAAATATGGTAGACCGTCTGGATCAGCAGAACTCAGGAGTTCCACTATGCTGCCTTTGGATAAAATGGATGGGCCTACATATTTAGAAATGGAATCTAGTAGAAATGATACTAAAGTTGATCTAGGTGATTCCAATGTACCTGATTCATCTCTCCCTGCTGAAAACCAAGCATCTGTCTCTGGCTTTTCTTTCTCATCTTACCCTCCAATCAGAGGTCCATTGTTTTCTGTGGATTCAAGGAGTCGGTTCATCAGAAGAAGACCTTTTCTTCCTCCACCTCCTCCAGGAAACATTCATGAAGCATCACAAAAATATATACAGTACATACTTATATGTACTTTACCTAAATAATTGGGCTGTTATTATAAAAATCAAAATTCCCATAACTAAGAAGAATCCTCTTCTTGATATTTGAACTGTCATAATTAAAAAAATAGTCTTTTTGATATGACTGATGTGGAGAAATATAGTACAAGGGAATGAAACTAATAGGTATATGATTATATGTTTTATTTATAAACTTTTTTAGTTGTTGATAGACCTTTACTTTATTCACTTATTTATATGTAGTACAGAGAATCAAACCCAGTGCCTCAAACATGCTAGGCAGGAGTTCTGCCACTGAGCCACAATCCCAGCTCATGATTATATTTTAATAACCACTAACAATAATCTAAAAGAAAAGGAGAATATCTCCATTATTAAACAAATACAAGCCAAAAATATATAACCAATAACAATTAGACCTGAATTATTTTCTAATGTTGTATTCATTACAGGGATTCTTTGATTCTATAGTGGTTTTACCAAAGGCCTGAAATATTTCCTTGCACTTGGTGAGCATCTAGTCTTCTACAATAGAGGAAATGGGTATGGTAGAATTTTGTTGGAATGAATTAAATTTATACACTCAGGGATATCAATATTCCTCAAATATGCTATGGATTAGAGAGTATTCATATTGAGTAAAAGGACTGTATGTTAAAAAAAATGAGGGCTGGGTTTGTAACTCAGTTATAGAGCACTCACTAAAACATTTGAGGTCTTGGGTTCAAGCCTCAGCACCATATATTAAAAAATAAAGGTATTATGTCTATCTACAACTAAAAAATATTTTAAAAAATGGTTAACATAGCAAATTTCACGTCATGTATATTTTAACCACAATCAAACATGTAAAATGGAAAATAAACAACTCAGGGGTACCAGTGAGGGAGCTGTGGGTCTAAAGGAAAACAGACAGGTGGGTTCTCAGTAAGGGTGGCAGGTGGCCTAATTTCAATAGGTGTTTTAGATGGTTCCACATCCCGGGATATCCAGCCTGGTGAGGTGTCCATTTGAGGATTCATTTGGGAGGGCTTGGTTGGTGATGGCATGCTGTTCATAAATCCTTGCCTAAAATTTTGGTTGAATGAGTCATTATGGCATTAGCTATATTAATATTGGGTCAGAGGACAACATGCAACTTTTTTTTTCAACATACAACTTTATGAAGGTGAAAAATATGACAAACGTGGCCTCCTATTGTTAGAGTTTTAAAGTGACAGATTTCTGGAAATAAGAAATGACAATTTCTTTGGAACATGTAAACCTCTATTCAAAATATGAATATATTTTATGTATCCATAGAAAAATTCTCTGATATAAATTACATGATGCACTTTTTCCTGAGTCCCCTTTCTTCCATTATCCCATGCCTCTAAGGAGAGCAACTTCTGAGGCTGCAGGGCATGCTCCATGAGAGTAGTGTTCTCTGCCCTGAGCAATCTTGAAAGTGGCTCTCTGGTGAGGTCCGGAGGAAGGCAGGAATGGAAAAGTCTGGGCAGGGTAATGGCATAGCATTACAAGGAATATTCCAGAAGATGCTGCCTTCTGTCTGGAGGACCTAGTAGAGAAACAGGTGTTGAAAGGAATTGTGGCATCAAGGAACTTGGGAGAGGACCATGCAAAGCATGCTGTGAAACCTGGCTTCTCCCAGGAACTTTTCAGTAAGCATGTTTTTAACTGTGCCTGGTGAGGTGTGTGGCTGTCTGCATGGTGGACAAAGTGCCAAGTGACCCTTCCTTCCTCAAGGATAAAATCAGTGCCTTAAGCAACTTAGTGAGACCCTGTCTTTGAGTTGGCATAATATTTTCAAGGTTCATTCATGTCATAGCATGTCATCAGTACTCCATCCCTTTCTATTGCAGAACAACATTTCATTAGATAGATATGCCTTATTTATTAAACTATTTTGTTTGTTTACTTAGTCACTTGTACTTTTTGGCTATTTGAATAAAGCTGCTGTGAACACTCATATAACTTTGTTTCTCTTGGATGTACACATTGGAGTGGTATTGCTGGGTCATTTAGTAAGTCTGTGTTTAACATGGAAGGAGTTTCTAGACTGTGCTAGAAATCAGGCACATCTTTTACATTTCTTCACCAGGTCACAGTGTATCCTTGTCCCTGAGACCATATGCTATTGTCCATGTCATTGATTGTAGCCATCCTTCTACTCATAAAGTGTTCTCTTGTTATGACTTTGATTTGCAATTCCTTAATGATAAATGATAAATGATGACTACTTATCAAACATAATGATCTTTAGAGAAGTGCATATTCAAGTATTTGGATACTTTTTTATTAGATTTTCTTTGTTGTTTAGTTGTAACAGTTCTTTCTATATTTGGGGTAACAATCAGTTCTGAGTTATAATCTATGATTTGCAAATATTTTCTTCCATTCTGTGAGTTGTCAATTCATTTTTAGTGCATTCTTTGATGCTCAAAAGCTACAATTTTCAATAAAGTTTAATTTACTTATTACTTCTTTCGTTGCATAGCTAGTGCCTTAAATTAGTAACCACTTCTAAATGTAAGGCCAAAATAACGTATTCCTATTTTTTAGGAGTCTGTAATTTTAATTTTGTATTGAGTTCTGTGATATATTTTGAGGGTGTGTGTGTGTGTGTGTGTGTGTGTGTGTGTGTGTGTGTGTGAGTGTGTGTGTATGAAGTAATGTAGGGAGTCTGACTCCATTTTTTTCTGTTCTCACATGCCCATTCATTCTTGGTGATGCCTCAGCACATAATAATATTGACCATACACATAAGGGTTTTCTGCAAAAATTCATACATGATTTGCTCTTCAGGATAAGGAGCTATGAAAGCCCCTCAGTGACAGGTTTGCTCTCTCCATCTTTCCTGGCTCACTATATAGTGCCCACCTGAAGCTATAGGTACAGCCTGTGATTCCAGAGGCTGGGCTATCTCTGGACCTCATGTTCTGAGGACTCCACTTTCAGTGAGCCCTCATGCCCATTCCTCTGTGTCCACATGAATAAATTGTGCTGGGAAAACTGGATGTGTGTATGTAGAAGAATAAAACTAGACCCCTGTCTCTAACCCTGCACAAAAGTCAAGTCTAAATGAACCCAAAACTTGGGAATTAGAATAGAAACCTTGCAACTTCTAGAAGAAAACAGAGGGTTAACACTCCATCATGAAGATGCAGGCACCAACTTCCTCTATTTTTATTGGTCGCATTGGTACGACCTTTGGGAGGTGAGAGGCACATTCCATTTTCACCCAATAAAGGAGGAAGTCCAGCTTTCTCAATGCAAGCTCATCACTGATAGATTTGGGTGGAGTTCAAACTGCCCACTGCACTTCCACTAAAAACACCCTCAACTGAGGGGCAGAGGTACCTCATTATAGCTTCACAAGTCCCCAGTGGTGCTGTGCTGTGGGATGGTGTTGTCATTTCTGAGCAGGGATATATTGCTCCCGCCCCACTAGCTGTGTCTGGCAGGAACTCACTGGGAAGGAAAAAGAGCCTTGTTACCTCCAGACAGGGGGAAAGTCCAGACATCCAGATGGTCTCCATTGACACTGGGGTTTCAGTTTTTGGCTGGCTGAATCCCAGTTCATTTGCTTTATCACTTATACTAATTTTTTTTTTACTTCCCTTTCAATTCTTATCAGCTACTACCAGATTTCTCAGTGACATCATTACCCCTGGGGTCAGAAACATCTGTTTTTTGGGTCTCCACCCTGATCTTCTTGCCTTTCCCTCTTATCAGGTGAGGACAGCCTGCCAGGGGCTTCACTCTTTTTATCAGGGTAGGGAAAGAAATTGATTGAGGCCATACTGGAGGGATCTGTGGGTGTTCCTGGTGAAACTGCAGGTTTTTTTTTAAATGGAGTTGTTTAGGCTCAGGCCTATGTCCATCCTATCATACACACACACATACACACACACACACACACACACACACACACACACACACACACAACCCCCCAAAACCAGGGGATTTGTTACTAATCTTCTTATGATAAAAAACAAGTATAACAGAGCAGAACAGCAGAGAAGAAGAAGAGGGCAACAGCCAGTCCTGGGACTCTACTTCAAATTCCATTGTGGACTGAAGAGCAGGGCAGGGCTACATTCCCAGTCCTGGCCTTTTGGCCAAAGATCTATGTGCACATGCAGCACATCTCCCACAGATGCAGGCAGTCAGGAGGGTGCGGGCAGATGGAAAGGGTTCAGCCTGAGCAACTGAGTCCACTTAGGAGCTCAGGTGGAAGAGATGCCTCCTGGCCCCTGGAGAAGCCACCTTCACTGCCACTTCCTGACCCCTTTCTTAGTAGCAGGCACAATAAAAACAAATAATTCCTTCTATCTAATGGCACCTCAGTGGGCTGGCCACTACACACACCTGGAACACCCTGGGGCCACAAGTCCTCCTGCCATTTCCTCATGCTCCCCTGTGAGCTTTGCTTTGTAATGCAAAAATACTTAACCAGAGAGCTGTCCTCTGAACAGGTTTTAAAGGGCAAAAGACCACTTTCTTAACTACATGCACTTAGGGTGCAGATCTCTAGGTCTCACTCACCTGGCATACATGTGCCCATGTAGCTTTGACCAACACCTATTTTTCACCCTCACCCCTGTTGACCACCCTTTATTCTCAGCCTCTGTAAGTTTACATTTTTAGATTGCCCATGTAACTGAGGTTGTGCCAGATTTCTCTGTGCCTGGCTTATGTAATTCAGCACAGTGTCCTCTAGGATCACTCAAGTTACTGAAAGTCCTGGCATCTCCTTCCTTTTCGGGTTGAATAATATTCCACAGGCCACCTGCCAATTTGCTTATCCATCCATCCATTCACCCACAGGAAATTAAGATGGATTATGTCCCTTCCTATTGTGAAGGGGGTTGCAACAAACCCATGAGTACAGAAATCTCTTCCACATGCTGATTTCATTTCTTTTAAATGTACACAAAAGAGGTCTTTCTGGGCCATATGATTGTTCTATTTTTATTCTTCCAAAGAACCTTCACACTGCTCTCCATGGTGTCTGCACATATTTTCACATTTGCAAATCCTCTATACATAATGAATCATGGGTATTGAGGAGGAGAAAGGTAGTGAGTCAGCCACACAATTCCAACCAGAGGAGTTTTTAGGGGAATGGCCATGTGACCTCAGAGCCCACAGAAAATAAGCTCAGTGGCCTAGAAGAGTGGCACTGCCATGCACAAATCTAATGGAAGGTGAAGTTCACAGCAGGAGTAGGTTTTGTGCTGGGTCTGCTCCTCCACCTGAAGGTCTGTAAGAGGCTTCACCAAGTTTCTGTTCTCCCCAGTGCTATCAGTCTAAAGCCCTGAAATGGTTTCCTGGAGACATATAAAAACCTGCCATCAGTTGAACAGAGCACCTCCTCCTCTCACCTGCTGCTTCCCAGGCTGGCAGTGACAGCCTCCCCCGTGTCCATTAGTACTGCAGTGGACTTGCTAGTCACCTTGCCACTGTGTGCACTGCCATTTCTGCAGATAAGTGCCTAAGAAGGACTGAGTCCAGAAAACCCAGGCCCCCTCCACTTCCACTCAGGATAAGATTAGAACACATCTAGGCCTGGATAACTCCCTGAGGAAAGTTCTGTTCTTCTGGCTCTAAACCCAGAGGGACGTGAGCTGGTGAGAGCTGCTTCCATGAGGGAAGAGCCTGTCTGACCATGGGATACACACGGCAGAAGGCAAAAAGGAAAGTGAAGGGAAATTGTACCCTGATGAGTCCCTAGATGCTACTGGATCTGCAGTCCACTCTTCCCCTGAATACTTCAGCAATACAAAATATTATTCTTTCTTGTTTTTCTAAACCTGTTTTAATTGCATTTTCTGTGATTTGCAAATGGAAGATAACAAAATGATACATTTCATAAACTCAGGAGAATCTTTATTGTAATTTTTTTGTTTTAATTTTTCTACTGTGTAGACTAGCATCTCTCTCCCAGAAGAAGAAAGGGAGGAAGAAGAAGGAAGAGTGAGTATTTGATGGAAGGTTCTAGCTGAGCAGTCAGCCTGAGAAATGAAGGGGAGACATAGATGATCTTACCATCACCACAAACAATGACCACCTGCAGTCTAGTAGCCTTATCTGTCCCTCACATGGCACTCTAATTAAATAACCACCTTTTAAAAACCCAGAACATCTGGTGATCCTCAGATAAAATCAAATGTTTCATGCCTCTTCTTAGTCTTTAGTTATATATCAACACAAAGCAAGTAAATTTCTGTGAATTTTTACATGCAGAAATAAATTTGTCTATTTAAAGAAAGTATAGGTACTAGCTCCAGAAAGTCAAGCTCCATTGTGATGGTCCATTAAAAAATGAAGAAAAGGAGACACACCCTGATGACAAAAATCCTGCTAACAGAAACTTTCCCTCACAGTACTTCACAGTCCCATCTTTCTGTCCTTATAAAAACCCTTTGTGTCCCTGAGATCCCCAAGAGGGCACTATGAAGATGACAGCCCCACAATTCCCCAGTGTGCTGGACCTTCAGTAAACCTGATTTCTTTCCCACCAATTCACATCTTTTGACTACTGGTTTTCCATTGATGAGGTGCCTGGACTTGGGTCTGGTAACACCTGGAGTCTGCAAGTCTTCTCTATCACTAATGATGACTCCAAATTCCTTTTTTTTAAAAAAAAAAAACTGCCTGTTACATCATGTCTAAAGGGTCCTGTTTCAACAAATTATTCTATTTTCAGAGTAACCCTTTTTATACAGATAGTGGTTTGTGAAGAAACACTGATTATGAAGGGCTTACACCTGTAGCAACTCTGCAGGGTGCTAGTAATCAAAGGGTACAGTAGTGCATGGTATTTACTTCCATAAGTTTTCAACAAGCTTACAAAGTGCTCACACGTTTTGTAAAGAGTGTAAAGAATCATGAGCCCACATAACTCTTGATGCACCACCTCCAGGGTGCAGAAGCAGACCATCTTTATCTTCTTGAAACAACAGATCATTATAACAACTAATCTGGAACCTCACACTTCAAAATGAACCCCCAACATTCTTTCAACTCTTATGAGGAAGCTATTTGCCAGCTGTTGTACAAAGGTCAGGTGCCTCCAGGACACAAGCTTTGTTTTCACCATGTGATCTAAATGAATGATCTTGGCCAATTCACATAGTGGTGCTTTAACTATCTCCTAAGCTCTTATGTTTTTTATCTAGAAGGCACTGCATGTGCCTAAAGTTCTCTTGAAGTACCCCCTGATTGAGCTCTATTAAATTTAGTGATCATTTAGAAAGTTAATCAGTGGATAAATTCACAGAAGAACCCTGTCTAGTTATAAATCTGTTACTCTGAAGCACAATAAAATTATTCCTAGGTATAAGGTACAGGAAAGAAGACCCTTTTTACTTACTTTTCCATATGCCTGTTGTCTAAGGATTTTGCTTCTCTTATCTGTTCCTGTGTACTTTTATGCATTTTCTTTTTTAATCTTATCTTCTGAAGTAAAGAAATACAAGGGGAAATAAAGCAAGCAAAACAAATGGCAGTTTGTATTAATACATTTATATATATATATATATATATATATATATATATATATATATATATATATGTATCAATTGAAATGAGAATACAGGCTTACTTCTCACTGAGTTTTTGCGCTTCTTTCACTGATTGTTCTAACACCATTCAGCAACATCTGTCAACTTTTAAATGAATCAATTTGTTGTTTTATATGATCATTAGCAGAGCTTCTCCCCCTACTTTATCCACCCACATTTCTGTGTTTAGAAAATCTGTGATGAATGCTAAACAATATTTTAAATCATCAACATCTAACACTGGCAAAGAGAACATAATGTTAAACCATCATATTATCTTGACTGATAGGTTTTAATAAGAATGTCTTATTATGTCTATTCAAACAAACTGAATTTATTAGATTGTTGGGCCTGTTACTGCAGATTGCCTCAGGGAAAACACAAATAACAGAGGAGATCTAGGTTTCTATCCGTACTCTATGATTTACTGACACTGGGATTTGGTTAAAGGGCCTACATTTGGTGAACCTACATTCATGATTTTAAATAGGATTATCACTGTCTTTATCTCTTGAATGTATTATGGCTCTTTAAATGAGCATGACAAGCATGTAAGTTATATTTTGGTTTCCATATTTCACTTATCATTGAATTGCTTCAAGAGTTACATGAGTTTCCCATCTAGAAATCTTCTTCACAGAAAAGAAAACAATCAAGCATGTGAAGAACACTTACAATGGGAGAAAAATTCTTGCACCTGCACATCAGGTTTAGTGTTCATCTCCAGGATATATAAAGAAATCATAAAATTTAACACAGTACAAACAAGTATTCCAATCACCAAATGGGCAAAGGAAATGAACAGGCACATTATGAAAGAAATGCAAATGGCCAACAAATAAATAAAATAAATGTTCAACATCACTACAAATTAGAGAAATGCAAATTAAAACTACACTGTCATTCCATCTCACTCCAGTTGGAATGGCAATTATCAAGAGTACAAGTAATAGAACATGTTGACAAGGATGTGAGAAAAGTTGATTGAATTAGATAAAAAGGAATAAAAGGAAGGTGGAGAAATGGGAATAGAAAAGACAGAATGAATCAAACATAACTTTCCTATGTCCATCTATGAATATACACACAGTGAAACTGCATATCATATACAACCATAAGAATAGGATCCTTATTAGAATAAGTTATATAGTATATTCTATGTATATATAGTATTTCAGAATTCACTCTTCTTTCATTTACATATCTAAAAATAGTGAAGAAAATTAATTTAAAACTTTCATACTATAAACCTGTATAGGATGTTCAATGAAATTCTAGTAATCTAAATTTAGAAGAGTAATATTGTAACTTTGGGGATACATGATGAGTAAATTTGAGCAATTTGATTTTATGCATCAATTCCTGCTCTAAGATTCTCAAAGAGGCAGCTACTAAAAAGATTTGGAGTCTTTTGTAGTACTCTAGGACCATTTCTGGGAAGCAGTATCATGTCTACAGAGATGCAGGGGGTACATAATTATTCTTTCAAGGGCATGCTACAGCTACACTGTGACTACAGTCTTGTGGGTTCCATGTGCTTCTAGCTGGACCACAACTTTACTGAGTTTCATATCCTAGTTTATTCAGTGTGAGTGATGCCTGTGTGTACCTCACAGTGCTGCCATGAGAAATACAGGAAATAGCACACATTAAGTGCTCAGTACATGCTCTGGGTTGAATTTTCATATCCTTCCCAGCACATCAGCTTATTACATCATCTGAAACTGATGTTTTTGTGCATGAAAATATTATGTAAGGCCATAGTCAATTAGAATGGGCTATAATCTGATGACTCATCACCTTAGAAGAGGAAAATTTGGACAAGTATACTTGTGCAGAGAGAACACCATGTGATAATGGTGACCGAAAAAGGAGAAATGAGTGCAAATGTGAAGGTATGCCAAGTATTCCCCACAACCACTGAAAGCTAGAAGAATCAAGGAAAAATTTCCCCTAGAGCTTTCAGAGCATATACCTTATAATAATTCAGTTTGGACTCCTAGACTCCACAACTGTGTTACAGTAACTTGATTTTTTTAACAGTGGATTACTTTTTAATTTTATTTTTTTTAAATTACATTAGTTTTTTTAATATTTTTTTCTTTTTTCTTTTTTTTTATTATTAGTTGTTCAAAACATTACAAAGTTCTTGACATATCATATTTCATACATTTGATTCAAGCAGATTATGAACTCCCATTTTTACCCCGTATACATATTGCAGATTCTTTAAGACACCCAGTAAGTATTATTTTTCAGAGTAGGGTCCATATGTTTGGCTCCCCCTTAACACTCAGTAGAGGGGTTAGACCCAGACTGGTATCTTCCTGTCATCAAAGGGAAAAAGAGGAATTCCACGTGGTCATCAACATCCTGTGTCCACAAAGATTTGGATAAAATATCATAAAAACTCAGTATGGAATTCTAAGAGTTAATGATATTCTGAAATTCATATGGAAATCAACAATCCAAAAGATGAGATTCTAAAAACTAATATGTAGACAGTTCTTGAAATACAGAGGTAGGGCTTGCAGTCTTCAGGGAAAAGGTCTGCAAGTGAGAAAGGCCCATGAGAATGGAGGATCCCAAGTGCCCCATTTTATCATGAATATATTCAGGTGTAATCTACGTAGACACTACAGGTAGGCCACTGGGAAAAGAGGCAGGTAAAGAAGGTGAAGGGTGCACCCAAAGAGGACCTTATGTCACCTTCATTGCCCCTGAAATTTCTAGACAAGGACCATCAGTTCAAAGTGTTTAGACCAGGAACATTAGCAAACCCTGGGGGCTTATAAAAAATACAGAAGCTCAGGCCCACCCCTGGCACCTGAGTCAGACACTGTGAATTGAGGCCCAGAAGTCTGAGTTTGAATGAGCTCTCCAATTGACTGTCATGCACCCTATTTGAGATACACTGTTCTAGTCTTGAACAGATGGCCTGGAGTGGAAGCATCAATTTTATTCACCATGAAGACACCTGGGAATTGCAGAACCATACCAATAACTTTTCTCTTTCAAGCTCCTGACACTTCACCCTAGTCTCTCTTAAAATCAAATATCCAAAATAATATGTGGAGATATATATATATATATATATATATGCATATTATTATATATCTATATATATCTATATCTATATCTATATCTATATATATATATATATATATATATATATATATATATACACACACACACACACACACACACACACACACACTCACACACACAATGGAAAATTACTCAGCCTTAAAGAAAAGTAAAATTAAGGCATTTTCTAGTAAATTGATGGAACTAGGGACTGTCAAGGTAAGAAAAATTTGTCAGTCCCAAGAAACAAAGGCCAACTATTTTCTTTTATATGTGGAATGGGGAGGGAATGGGGATGAAAATAAGGAATGGGGAGGGAAAAAGAAGTTTATTGGAGTGTATAAAGGGAAATGAAGATAAGGGAAGAGTATGAGAATAGGAAAGATATTAGAATGAATGGGACATAACTTTCTTATGTTTATATATGAATACATGACCTGTGAAATTCCATACCATGTACAACCACATAAATGAGACCTAATTAGAATAAGGTATATTCCGTGTATGTATAATATCTCAAAATGTACTCTGCTGTCACATATATATAAGAAGCAGAAATAAAAAGGAGTAAAAGGACCTGGAGGAGGGAAAGAAAGAGGAAAGGGAAACACTGTGGAATGATATTGCTTATTTTTATAATAGGTTTATATGTGAATGTATAACAATAAATCTCATTGCTCTGTAAAACTATAATGCATTAACAAAAATTTGAAAAAGATTAAAAAGTGGATAGTGGCATAAGAACCTAATTGGCAAATCATAACTTGGTTGAATTCCCAATACCAAAAAAAATTTAATTACATATATATGTATATATACATATGCACACACACACATATACAAAATTTTGTAAAAACATATTTAATTACAAAAATCCCATGAGATAATCAATAGATTCAGAAAAGCCTGTCCACAACACTCAGCACTCATTAATATTTAAAACACCAGAGGAACTAGTGACAGAAGGACATTTCTTTAAAATTGTAAAAGCTGTATGTGAGAAACCAAATGCCAACATCAAACTGAATTAAAAAAGTTGAATTTTTTTTTCTAAAAATAAAAACAAAACAAGGAAGTAAACTTTCACCACTCCTTGAATCCCTAGCCAGAGCAAACAGGAAAGAGAAGAAATCTAATGGCATATACACATAGGAAAGAAGAAGCTCTGTTGCCTCTGTGTACTGATGACATGAACATTTTACTTAGATGATTTAAAATGCTCCATCAGAAAATTTATAATATTGATAACAAATTTACCAAAGGAGATGATACAAGAACATAATACATAAATCAATTGCATTCCTATATTGCAAAAACAAACCTGCTTCAAAACAATTGGGGAGAATATTTTATTCACAAAACCCGAAAAAATAAATACTTGGTAAAATATCTAACCTAGGAGATAAAAATCTTCAACAATGAAAATTATAAAATGGAAAATAGAAACAATTTGAAGACAACCTTTAGTAGTGAAAATACTTCTAATGTTCTTGAATAAACAAAATTAATATTATCTAAATGATCATAATACCTTAACCAGTGAACAGACTCAGTACAATCCCAATCAAAATATTAGTGAGATCCTTCACAAAACACAGACAAAGCACATTTCTCAAATTATTTTTGACCCAGAAGTGAAATAGAATAGTCAAATGTATTCTGAACCAGAAGAGTGATGCTGAAAGCTTCACAGTACCAGATATCCAATAATGTCACAGAGCTTTATAAAAAAATCCAGATTTATGTTGGCACCAAAACATACCTGAAGACCAATGGAATAGAAAATACAGAAAGATCCACAAAGATACAGTGCCTGATTTGCAACAAAGGGGCCAAAAATATATGTTGGAAAAAACAGAAATTTTTTTTTTACAAGTGTTTCTATAAAAACTGGATATTCATATGTAGAAAAACATAAAACTTTATCTGTATCACCTTGCAAAAAGCCAAATCCAAGGGGATCAAAGACCTAGGAATTAAACCAGAAACCCTACAGTTGCTTAAAGAAAATGTAGGCCCAATACTCCAAATTATTGACAAAATTATCAACTTCCTTAACAAGACTTCTAAAGCACAAGAAATAAAACTAAGACTAAATAAGTGAAACAAAATCAAATTTCAAAACTTCTGCACAACAAAGGAAACAAGAATATAAACAGAGAGCCTACCAATATGAGAAAATATTTTTCATCTGAATCTCAGAAAATTAATGTACAGAATTAAAAAAAATTAAAAAATGAAACCCCCAATTACTAATTGGGCACAAAATCTAAACAAGACATACTTAAAAAAAGAAATACAAGTGACATATATATGTTCAACATCTCTAGGAATCAGGGAAATGCAAATCAAAACTACAAGGATGACAAAGTCTGTTATTATTGTGCCCTCACTCTTTCCCTATACTTCAGTAAAACTATTAGATTCAAAAAGAACTACATGGAGATTTTATCTCACTGCACTCAAAATATCAATTATCAAGATTAATGTGGGGGATCCACATATCAGAGAAAACATTTAGGTGGAAAGGAATAATAAAGCTTATTGGATTAGACATAGTAGGTTAAAGGGAATGGAGGAAATCGGAATAGGAAAAACAGTAGAATGAAACAAACATAACTTTCCTATGTTCTTATATGAATACACAACCTGTGTAACTCCACAGTATATAAAGCACAAGAATGGATAGTTATAGTCCATGTATGTATAATATGTCAAAATATACTTTGCTGAAAAGAATTTTTTAAAAAGAATAATATGTGGTAAAATTTACACTAATGCAGTATTGATAAGACTGCAAATTAGTACAGCCATCCTGTAAAACTGTATGAATATCCCTTTCAAAATTTGGAATACAACCACCATCTGACCTGGTTGTCCCATTCCTTGGTAAATATCCAAATGTCTGAAATCAGTATACTATAGAAACACAGGTACATCAGTGCTTATAGCAACCCAATTCGTAATAACCTAACTACAGCACCAGCTAACATACTCATCAACAGACTAATGAATAAAGAATACCTGGTGTATATACACAATAAAGTTTTACTTAGTCATTAAGAATTAAATGGTGGCACTAGGTGGAAAATTGATGAAATGAGAACACAATTCTCAGTTAAATAAGCCACACTCAGAAAGCCAAGGGTGGAATGTTTCCCCTCATATGTGAATACTTGACCACATAATAAAAAAGGGGAGAATCCAACACAAATAGCAAAGATATCTGTGGAAGGGGTTATAGGTAAGGCAGGGAGGACAGAGGGATGAAAAGTAGAATGAAACAAACCAAACTCTCTCTGTAAATCTATGAATAAAGCAGGGTGAATTTAAATGTTGTGTATGTGTATAATGTACTAGTTTAAAAATTTATAAATGAATAGAAGATACACCAAGAAGCCAGACTCATTGTTCTCCCTTTCACTCTTCCTCTATTTTTTCTTTTACTTTTATTTCTTTTCTTCCTCCTCATAAACAATGCACCCTATGTTGTCTATAGATCAGCCCTATTTTGAAATTGCAAATCTTTGTCTTTCTGATATCTTCTTCTTCTTTCCTCTTATTTACCACTATTTTTAACTTGTCTTACCACTGGTTAGTTTGTAAAATGTCAGGCCCCACCACTAATTCTCTTGAAGCAGGTAAAACACTGGAACTCATAGGTAATACCAATTGTTTGAGTTTACAATGGACAAAATTCATGATTAACTACTATCTTTACTGATAGAAATTGTTTACCCTACAATTTCTGTTTATGGTATCAATCAAAATTGTAGATGTCATAATAGGAACTAAGTACTTAATATAATCCTATGTGTTATATGCATAGGTTTTTGCAGTTATTTGACTCCCCCTAATCTATGAGGCACTGGAAACCTACAGGATAAAAGCTGGTAGAGTAAAAACCCTGCTGCTTCAGGTCCATTTGTAGATATGGGTAGACACTTAAACAATAAAAAAAAGAGAGATAAAAACATCCAAAACAAAACAGAATAATTTATCAATAGACTCTACTGATACTACAGTACAGGAAATATCAAGGAATGAATATAGAAAATTCATAGACAAGATGATCTAAGAGGTAAATATATATATTTATATGCCAAATGCCTAATCTACAAAAAACAAACAAAACAGAATTTTAAAAGCAGCTAGAAAAAATGACTGGTCATATTTAGAAGTAAACAAAAATGATTTCAGCTGATTTTTCAAGCCAGACCCTTAAAAACCAGGAGAACTCGAAATAATATATACAAACTCTGAAAGATAATGGATGCTATCAAAATTAATTTTTAAAAATAATTAAGAATATTTTTTAAAAATGTTATCTCACTATTCAACCAAGTGAATCAATTTTCTTAAACAAATCTGTTGATTACTTTGTATTTGCCTCACAACTAAAGAAGTTTTAGAAATACAAGGTAAACTAAGACAATGTCCAAACTTTCAGGAATATGCAGATGTGGGAACAGGTACTTTTTGCCAAATCTGTAAATAATGTGTGACTAAATGGTATAGTTAGTTTTAACCCAAATTTTTTAAGAGCTGCACAAGGCCAGTTGCCAGTTGGGAACTGGTAATTGCTGCTAGTATAGGTTCACATATTCAAAAGAAAGTACTTAGCAGTTACTCTGATCCTGACTTCTGTAGTGTTACAATTGAATTCTACTCTAAAACCTTTTGCTGAACAATAATATGTCTCCTATAGAAATTTTGTAGTAAGTTTGTATAGAACATATTTTTAACATGTTAAATATATGTATAAACAAATTTAAACTTTATAAATGTCGTGTTCTGAATTAATCAATTTTCATTTAGCTGAATAATCATTTTTATACTTGAAAAAATATTTAACACTAGCATCAGTATATAAGAACATCCCCTAGCTAATTGTTGGTAATAGCTTCAATCATATAACCAAATCATACCTCTCCAGAATAGACTTGAGGGTGGGGTATGTGACTTAGTTTGTAGAGCATTTACTAAGCATGAAAAGCATGTTCAATTCCCACCACCATGTGTATCAAAGAATAATAAATCTAAAACTAAATATTTTATATAGATATTGTAAATACCAGATAAATTTTAAAATAAGACATATAAACATACATTGTAGCAGGAATGCATCTATTAAACAAAATATGAAGAAGACAACACTAAAAGTAATAGAGGCAAGTTAGATATTGTACTATATTTAAATAAAAATAAAAAATGTTAACCTGCCTTTGAAATTTGTAATTGGAAAAATGTTTATATTCCTAAATTTTGAAATATATTTCTGATTTTACTGTACTTATTTAGACAACTTTAAACAGGTTTTTTTCCTATGTGAGAAATATGTATTTTTACACTTAAAATCACATATCATCTAGAGATTTAAAAGAACACAATTTGCTTATCAACATAGTCCTAAACATAGTCCTATAGATTATGAATTAATTAATATAAAAAAGACATTATGATTCATGTTATCAATATTTATTTTGCAATTTTACTCCCTTCATCATTCTAATTTTTTTAAGGAATTAGAAAAACAACTCCTAACTTCATGGGATTTAATAAACTAAAATTACATGTTAGCATTGAATGAATCTTCAAATAAAATTCTTGTTAACATTAAAAGTTATTATATTATTCCCTTGTTAGAACTTTTTAGATAAAATTAGTATTTTTTCTCTCTGCTTAATGTAAAATATTTTGCAACTGTCTTGTTCCACATTTTCGACAATATTGTTTGTGTATCTTCTATCTTTGCATACTATTAATATAATCTTTATGCAAACTCATTTCTTTTTACATCTAAAATAACTAAATAATGAGACTTGAATAGAATTTTAAAATTTCTTAACTAATAAACAAAATGTCTTCTAATTATTTTTTGAATTTTTTATTTTTTGTTTTAATTTGTACTGTCAATGTAAGATTATTGCATAAAGAAAATAAAGCTAACTCAAAACCCACTGAAAAAAGGTATATTATTATTATCATCATGATTATAATCATCATTGTTATTCTTACCAGAGAGAAGAGCTCACTGGCCAAAAATGTTAATACTTCAGAAGAGTCATAGAATGAGGAAGAGTAAGGGTATACATCTGCAAAAGAACATTTTTAAAAATCTCAAATATTTGTGATATAAAACAACAGTACACAGTTATTTTTTCTCACAAATATGCTTATTTTTTAATTGATTCAGAGATATGAATCCCCATACCTCTTCCCTGTAATTCTTTATTGCCAGTTTTCAAATTGTGCTCTTTTTGAGTTTGTAAACATGTAGTAAAACCACTGGTCACAGCTCACAAGTCAGAATGTCATCAATCTCTGCCAAACTGGAAATTCATGCAGTATTTCTGTGTTCCAGCATTGGGATATCATTCTTTTCCCAGAAAAAGTAGTTATCATTGTTGAGGCTTCTAACTGATTTGATGTGACCACATACATTAATGGGGCTTATATCCTTCATTAAAATAATCTGATTGTTGATATTAAGCATATCTTAAAAATGTCTTCACTTCAACATTTAAAACACTAAGTACCACACTTATGCAAGTTGACACAAACAATTTATTTCTCACAATATGTAGCATATTAACCATAGTTATCTCAATTCATGAGTAGAGAAAAATCATGAAATAAACTTATAAATCCTAGTTCAGTGGGCACTTGTCAGTGCTTTGAAATCTTCTCAAGTTTCTCAACTCCCTCCCACCACCACACCTGCCTGTTGATGTGAGAAAAGATAGAAGGGGCTGGAGTGATTTCCCTACCACTACATTGTCACAAACTCTGACAAAATTGTTGTCACTTTGGGCAAGCAGAGAAAGAAAAATGCCCTGAAAATCTCTCACAATGATTTCTTTACCGTGAGCATATTCCACACAAGTGAATTTCTCTGTCTTTTTTGGAAACATAAAATTTTTTCAGAGTTTTACCATTAATTTTGGAAGAGCTCCTGGAGCTACCACTCTTCATGAACAGTGAGACTGAATTCTCAGGAGTTTGTTGCTCTCAAGCTATCTCACACAAAGCAATGATTGGTCTCAACCATTCTTCCATTTCTGCTCTAGCATCTTCTGTTCCTTGCAAGCTATGGTTTTCTGTATTTGTCAACCTTTCCAGTTTTAAGAGCATCTCTTGGTCATAGAATCTCATTTCTGTGATGTATTTAAGAAGGCTTTTTGATTTTCAGTTTTTAACTCTTTTCTCTTAGTTGAAGCATGGGAATGATGACTTTTTTTATTGGTTGTTCAAAACATTAGAAAGCTCATGACATATCATCTTCCATACATTTGATTCAAGTGGGTTATGAACTCCCATTTTTACCCCAAAATACAAGTTGCAGAATCGCATCAGTTACACATCCACATTTTTACATAATACCATATTAATGACTGTTGTATTCTGCTACCTTTCCTATCCCCTACTATCCCCCCTCCCCTTTCCTCTCATTTTCCCTCTCTACCCCATCCGCTGTTGTTTAATTCTCTCCCTTTTTTTTTCCCTTCCCCTTCACAAACTCTTATATGTAATTTTGTGTAACAATGAAGGTCTCCTTCCATTTCCATACACTTTCCCTTCTCTCTCCTTTTCTCCCACCCCACTCATCTCTGTCTTTTCCTCATGCTCTTCTTCCCTGTTCTGATCTTAGTTGCTCTCTTTATATCAAAGAAGACATTTAGCATTTGTTTTTTAAGGATTGGCTAGCTTCACTTAGCATTATCTGCTCTAATGCCATCTATTTCCCTGCAAAGTCCATGATTTTGTCATTTTGTAGTGCTGTGTAATACTTCATTGTGTATAAATGCCATAATTTTTTAATCCATTCATCTATTGAAGGGCATCTAGGTTGATTCCACAGTCTAGCTATTGTGAATTGTGCTGCTATGATCATTGATGTGGCAGTATCCCTATAGTATGCTCTTTTAAGGTCCTCAGAGAATAGACCCAGAAGGGCGATAGCTGGGTCAAATGGTGGCTCCATTCTCAGCTTTCCTAGGAATCTCCATACTGCTTTCCATATGGGCCGCACCAATTTGCAGTCCCACCAGCAATGAACAAGTGTACCCTTTTCCCCACATCCTCACCAGCACTTATTGTTACTTGGCTTCATAATGGCTGCCAATCATACTGGAGTGAGATGGTATCTTAGGGTGGTTTTGATTTGCATTTCTCTGACTGCTAAAGATGGTGAGCATTTTTTCATATACTTATTTGATTGATTGTATGTCCTCCTCTGAGAAGTGTCTGTTCAGGTCCTTGGTGCATTTGTTGATAGGGTTGTTTGTTATCTTACTGTTTAATTTTTTGAGTTCTTTGTATATTCTGGATATTAGGGCTCTATCTGAAGTGTGAGGAGTAAAAATTTGTTCCCAGGATGTAGGTTCCCTGTTTACCTCTCTTATTGTTTCTCTTGCTAAGAAAAAACTTTTTAGTTTATGTAAGTCCCATTTGTTTATTCTTGTATATAACTCTTGGGCTATGGACGTCCTATTAAGGAATTTGGAGCCCGACCCCACAATATGTAGATCAGAGCCAACTTTTTCTTTTTTTTTGCAAGAAAAATTTAGGTAAGAGTTTATGTATTAATTTTTCAAATAAAAAAGATGCACAAATAAATTAAAAGCAATTTGACAACAAAGAAAAAGAGCACCAGCAATAATGTTCTTTATAAACTTAAAAAAAAATAACATCTTTCTTGAAAAAAAATACTGAGTGAGTAAATCACCACTAGACATACTTTATGGGAATTGTTACAGGGAGTCTTTCAAGTAGAAACTTAAAACTACTAGTCAATAACAAAAATAAACAAATTACTATAAAAACATTCTGAGAACGGAATATATACAAATACAGATTTTTTTTCATCAGAAAACTTTGTTTTATTTCTCATCACTGACAGTATAAAGTATTCTAATTTGAATGAAATTATAAAATTATTTCTCCTTTTTTAAACTTTTTTTTTTACCCACACATGACTCTAGGATGTATTTTAACATATTATAAATGTATGGAGTGCAAATAATTCCAATTTTTATTCTATTCTTGTGTGGGTACACTGGTCTTGTGTTCATATGAGCATAGGAGAATCATGTACAATTCATCCTACTTCATTTTCTATACCCTCCCTTCATTCCCTTTTGTCCAAGTAAGTGAAATACTATATTTACCCTCCCTTTGTATGGATTAGCATCCACATCTCAGAGAGAACAATTGGCCTTTGATTTTTTTGAGACTAATTTATATCACTTAGCATGATAGTTTTAGTCCCATCAATTAACAAAAAAATGCCATATGTTCATTTTCCTTAAGGCTGAGTAATATTCCATTGTGTATATATACACCATACTTTCTTCATCAATTTATCTGTTGAAGGGAACCCCAGGTTGTTTCAACAATATGAATTGTTAATATTATTCTATTTCACACTTAAAATGGCTAATATGTTATTTTTAAAAAATTACTATTTGATTTTTCTTAAGTATCATTTAAATTAATTCAATCTGAACTGAAAAATAGAGATTTAAAATGCCAGCATATTTTAATGCAAAACAACTATGTACATATCTAGCTTAAGAATGTTCAAATGGCATTACAAAATGGGGTACTTAATAGTGTGTGGGACTGTAAAATAAAAAATGAAATAAACCTGTCACCCTTGTAAATTGTTTATTTTAAATTATAATTTGAAGAATATAATCTGTGAGTTTAAAAAATGGCTAAGATGGTAAAATCCATTATGTTTTTATCACACGCAGTAAAGATGAGGAAATTAATGTTGTCCTTAACCAATATGCTTGAAGAACTTTTATGTAACAGGATAATAGGAAAAGAGAGACCTGTGAGAACAGAAGCAGATTGGAGTGATATAGCTGCAAGCTGACAAAAATTGAGGAGGATTAAGTGTTATCACAAAAGCTAGGAAGATGAATGGATGGATTTTATCCAGAGTCACAGAAGGAGCACAGCATTTTTAGGTTTCAGGGAATAAGTTAGCTGTGGCAGTGATGACAGGATCAGCAGTAGGAGGTAAATGATATTTTTTTTGTTAGTATAATTGGGAATGGCAAAACCCTTTCAAAGTGCTTAAGCATTCAAGTGTTATGTGCAGATAGTTTCATTCAATAAAACATTTTAAGAACTACCATGTTTATCAGTCTTTGATAAAACAATGTCAAATTTATGAAAGTAAATTTAGTCACAAAAGAACAAATTTATTTGCCCCCTTTCCTTTATATGTGAAATATATAAGCAAATTGTCAAATCGCATTAGATTCTTTAATGCAAATTATCTCTAATTCTTTTTTGTGTAGTTTGAGAATTGAAAGGGAAAGGATTGTGCCTGGTCCATAGTTTTAGCTAATTGAGGAAAATAAGTCAATTTTACAAGAAAGACATTATCAATAAACAATTCACAATGCAAAATTCTTCATTTCAGACAAAAACCATTTCAATTGTATCTTTTGAGGACTTGCCAAGTTTATCTATGCCTATATTTAAATTTATTTAATAGCTTTGTTCTTCTGTTGGAAAAAAAGTGTCTTTTTTTTTATTCTGACATCCCATGTCAATGATTTACTTGGAAGATTTTTATGACCTCAAAAAGTGTAGGGATATTTCCTCACCATCAAGGAAGCAATTCTGCAGGAAAAACAAAACAAAAACCCACCAGCTAGGTAGCTAGGTGTTCTCTAATCCAATTCAGTTCTGACACTCAATCTACCTGGAGATAGAGTTAGAATCTACCAGTTGAGTGCAAAGTCTCCAAGACTTCCTGCACTATCTAATGCTAGTCACAAATCACAGGTTGTTTAACATGTGCTCCTGACAGGTAAAGTATAAATCAAAATTTCTATAGTCATTTACTTGGGTTCAGTTGATATGACAGAGCAGCTCAAAGAACTCAAAGAAACAATAATGTGTACTGGTTTATTACAAAAGGTATTATAAGTATAGATGAAGAGACACATGGGGCAAGGCACCTAGGAGGTAACAGAGAGCTTCTGTATCCTCTACAAGTGCAAAACCCTCCAGGAACATCCATGCACTGGGCTTTCCAAAAGCTCTCTGAACTCTGTCCTTTTGAGTTTTTATTGGAACTTCACTGTATATACACGAATGAAGTGTAAACAATTGTGCAGAAAGGTAAGTGAACCACAAGAATAAGACTTATTGCTAATAGGGGGGGTTAGGGAGGGCAGAAGAATACAACTGACACTAGGATTGCTGTATGTATACACATGGATGTATAACATATATGTATAACATATATAATGTGATTCTGCAATCTGTACATGTGGAAAAATGAGAATTCATACCCTATTTGAATCAAATGTATGATATGTCAAGATCATTGTATTGTCTTGAGCAACTAATACAAAAAAATAAAGAACTAATATAAGAAAAAAAAGAAAGAGGAAACCCAGAAAGTCCAGTACACATTCTTCTTATCCTTCCTATGTAACATTCTTCCCTGAAGTTATGGGACAGAATGACTTCTAGAATGAGGAGGGTCTTATGACATTCTACCAACCAAATGTAAGCCAGAGAATTTGTTTATGACCAGCTCTAAGATAAAAAGGTTAAGAATCTAGAGTTTTTATGACCCACATTTGGGAAGAGAAATCCTAGTTCTGTTGCCTGCCTTGAGTAGGGTATGAGCCATTTATCATGGATGACTCACCCCTGCTTAAAAAAATGAAATCATAGTATAGCTCTTTAAATATGTAGATTATAGTCAAACTTATATATGTGTCATATGAATATAATGATTAATGTAGGATATTAAGTTGATGAATTTAAATTTATTCACATTATTAATGTTGCTAAATAATCACCTATGTATTTTATATTATAACAGAATTACTATTCTATAGAAAAAGTTGTTACCTTGCTTGTACACATAAATTGTAAGACTTTTTAAATAGGTGATATAATAAAAACACTCAGTTCTTTTTTCTTCCTATACTTGTATGTTAAACTAAATTTTATTCAGTAATTTATAATGACTCAAAATGACAGTGGGTATGAAATTTGTGGGGCATATGTTATTACTTATCCCATATGTCACTTTCTTAATTCTATGTGATAATACATCACTTTGGACATTACACTCCTTTTTTGTCATGTCTTTTTTCTTTTGAAAATCCAACCCAAGTGGTGAGTCATCCAACACCATGGAAAGTGTCACACACAGGCAATACAAAAAATCCATAAATTGAGAAGTTAAGAAAATCAATGTAAATATATTGGTTTTGACTTTTACTTGATTATGAAAATCTTTGCTTTCTCTGAGACACATATCAGTTTGTTGTTTATTTAGAACATATTGCCAAAATAAAAATAGTATAGTATCAGAGAGAGGAGAGGGCTGTGCTATGGAATGGTTCAATCCTGCGTTTCAATCTTGCTTTTCTAGTTTCATGTTGATAGATTTGGGCCTGACTAGTAGTCAATACTTGAATTTCTCATATTGAAATACTATAAAATATATTTATTTAGAAAATATTTCATAGTAATGAAAAAAATTATAAGTAGTCTAGAATGGCACCTGCTCCGTAAATATTAGATTAAATATTATGAATTTTTAATTTAAAAAGATAATGTTATCATTGACTTTCCTCTCCATAAAACAAAAATAAAGAGAAAGAAAAGGGACCTAATATATTTTGGCACTATTTTTTTCAACTATTGCATTGAAATTACCATTTTGCTCCATAGTTCAAATCACTCAGGGTAACTTAAATATTTGTATAAAACACAAAAGTGTCCCAATTACATCCCCTCCCCAACAAGTACAACATAATTTAATGAGTTCATGGCACCAACACACAGGCAAGAAATTCCATGTCTTTCTCACACCAAGATTTCATAGTACTTTAGTTTCTGCCACCACAAAACCAAATACACTAGTGTTTTCCTGGGGGATGTCACTCGTCTTCCCTGTTACTAGCCTAAGTCTTTTTCCAATGGCTATTGGTGGGTTGGGGAAAGAAGAGGGTTGCACTTATCTTTTACTCTGCCTCAACAACCATTCTTTCTCTATAATTTTATTTTATATTAAAAGATTTTCTTTTCACTAATCCATATCTCCAATTCTACACATCTGATACTTGGAATTTCAATTTGTAATTTTTTGCCTGCCTCAGTTCGACTCCTAAATTACTTTTTTAATGACCAAATGAAAAGTGTAGCCTTACTTGGCAGTGCAAGTTCTACATAATTTGTCTACTTGACATAATAATGCTGAAAGGACTAGAGTACTGGATTTGAGAAAATCTTATAAAATGTGGAAATAGGATGTAATTGCTTCTGGAGCCATTATATGTGATCAAATTTTGTTTTTTCCACACTAATAAATAGGAAGTAATGACAATGGAATAAATTAACCCCGACAATAATCTGCTGAAAAGCAGAGAAATATGCCATCATTCTTAGGGTTTGAAACACATAGTTTTTAAGAATGTGGTTGGTATAGCTGACATTCTTCTAATAGTCTTTACTAATCTGTCTGATGTTAAACTGTGCTCTCCTCCTCCCTTTCCTCCCCTTCCTCCCCTTCCTCCTTCTCCTCCTTTTCTTCCTACTTCTCCTTTCTAGTTTCATACAGATTAAAGCATAAGAAGAGATGCTGGATATATAGAATGTTGACCTATATTTTTATCTAAGTCCAAGCTAATAAAGGAGGTAATACTAGCATGGCTTATTGAAGTAATGAATCTAGATTATAATATTTTCCTGATAGTAGCGAATAGATAACTAGAAAAATAATAACATTAATTTAATCCATCATTGCTATAATTTTTTTGAAAACAATTTTTTTACTAGTTCTCATTAGTTACACATGACAGTAGAAAACTCTCTGATCCATTTTACACAAATTGAGCAGAATTTTTTGCATCTCTGATTGTACATAAAGTAGAGTCACACCATTCGTGCAATTATACATATACCTAGGGTAATGATGTCCACCTCATTCCACCATCTTTCCTATCCTCTTTTCCCCTTGCCTTTGCCCCATCCAAAGTTCCTCCACTCATCCCATGCAACCCCCACACTTATCAGAGAAAACATTAAGCTTTTTTTTTTTTTAAGTTTGGCTTATTTCACTTAGCAAGATGATGTTCTCCAACTCTATCCATTCACCTGACAATACTATAATTTTATTATCTTATAATGCTAAGTAATATTCCACTGGGTTTTTGTTGTTGTTGTTGTTTTGTTTTTGTCTTAAGTTTCATGAGTTCTTTATATATTCCTCGAAATTAGTGTTTTACCTGATGTGCATGAGACAAAAATTTGCTCCGAAAATATACATCTCTCTTCACCTCATTGATTATTCATTTTGCTGAGAAGAAAGCTTTTTAGTTTGAATCCGTCTCATTTATTGGTTCTTGATTGTATTTCTTGTGCTTTAGGAATCTTATTAAGGAAGTCAGGGCCTAATCAAACACAATGAAGATTTGGGCCTACTTTTACTTGATTAGGTGCAGGGCATTTGTTCTAAATCTGAGGTTTTTGATCTACTTTGAGTTGAGTTTTGTACATGGTTAGAAATAGGTATTTAGTTTCATTTTGGTGCATATGAATTTCTAGTTTTCCCAGCATAATTTGCTGAAGAGGACATATTTTCTCCAATGTATGTTTTTGGCACCTTTGTCTAGGATGAGATACTTGTATTTATGTGGGTTTGTTTTTCCATCTTCTATTCTGCACCACTAGTCTACATGCCTATTTTGGTGCCAGTACCATGCCATTTTTGTAGTATGGTTTAAGGTCTGGTATTGTGATGCCTTCTGCCTCACTCTTATTTGATTAAAAGATTGTTTTGGCTACTTTGAGTCTCTAATTTTACCAGATAAATTTCATGATTTTTTTTGTTTTATTTCTATAAGGAATGAATGTTGAGATTTTAGTTGGAATTGCATTGAATCATTATAGTGCTTTGGAAAGTATGGCCATTTTGACAATATTAGTTCAGTCTATATAACAGTATGGGATATTTTTCCATTTCTAAATTCTTTTTCAATTTCTTTCTTTCGTGTCCTGTAGTTTACATTATAGAAGTCTTTCACCTCATTTGTTTATTCCCAGGTATTTTATTTTTTTATTGTTTGAGGCTATTATGAATGGGGTAGGTTTCCTAATTTCTCTTTTGGAGGATCAATCACTGTTATATAGAAATGCATTTGATTATAGGCATTGATTTTGTATTCTGATATTGCTGAATTTATTAATTAATTCTAGAAGTTTTCTGATTAAATTTTTTGGAATCTCTGAGTATAGAATCATGTCATCAACAAATAATTATAGTTTGAGTTCTTCTTTTCCTATTCATATCCCTTTAATGTACTTCCTCTAATTGCTCTGGGTATAGTTTTGAGGACTATGTTGAATAGAAGTGGTGAAAGAGGACATCTCTGTCTTTTTCCAGTTTTAGAGGAAATGCTTCCAATTTTTCTCCATTTAGAGTGATGTTGGTCTTGGGTTTAGCATAGATAGCTTTTACAATGTTGAGTGATGTTCTTACTATCACTAGTTTTTCTAGTGTTTTGAACATGAAAGGGTCTATTTTGTCAAATACTTTCTCTGCATCAATTCATATAATCATTTGATTCTTAAATTTAAGTCTATTAATATGATAAATTATATTCATTGATTTCCATATGTTGAACCAACTTTACATCCCTGGAATGAATCACACTTGATCACGGTGCACTATTTTTTTAAATACGTTTTTCTATGTGATTTGCCAAAATTTTGTTGAGAATTTTTACATCAATGTTTATCAGGGATACTGTTCTGAAATTTTCTCTTTGATGTGTCTCTGTCTAGTTTTGGTATCAGGATAATACTAGCCTCATAGAATGTGCTTTGGAAGGGTTCCTTCCTTTTCTATTTCATGGACTATTTTGAGAAGTATTAGTATTAATTTCTCTTTGTTTTTCTTCTAGAACTTGGTTGAAAATCTGTCTGGTCCCAGGCTTTTCTTGGTTAGTAGGCTTTTAATGATGTCTTATTTTCTTTTCTTGAAATTTATCTGTTTAAATTGTGTATGTCCTCTTGGTTCAGTTTGGGTAGATCATATGCCTCTAGACATTTATTGGTGTCTTCAAGGTTTTCTACTGTACTGGAGTATAATGTTTCAAAATAGTTTTTAATTGTCTTTATATTTCACTAGTCTATTTCATGATATTTCCTTTTTTATCACAAATTTAAGTGATTTTAGTTTTTTCTTTTCTTGTTTTCATTAGGGTAGCTAAGAGTTTGTCAATTTTATTTATGTTTTCAATGAACCAGCTTTTTATCAATTTTTTGAATTGTTTCTTTTGTTTCAGTTTCATTGATTTCAGCCCAGATTTTAATTATTTCCTGCCTTCTACTAGTTTTGGTGTTGGTTTGTTCTTCTTTTTCTAGGGCATTGAGATGTAATGTCAGGTTGTTTATTTGTTGACTTTTTCTTCTTTTAATGAATGTGCTTAATTGCTCATTACCATATAGATATAATTTTATGGTTGTATTCATATGTAGAAGAATGAAACTAGATTCCCATATCTTAACCTGTATGAGAGTCAACCCACAATACATCAAAAACTAAGCAATTGTTTGAAGAAAAAATAGGGGAAAACTTCAACATATGGGCACAGACAATAAATTCCTGAACAAAATATCTGTAGTAATTATAAGAATCAATAAATGGGATGGTGTAAAATTAAACAGCATCTACATAGTACAGGGAAGAATTAACTCAATGAAGAGAAAGCCTAAAGAATAGGAGAAAATCTTTGCTAGCAACTACTCTAAGGGAGAATAATTATCAAGGACACATGAAGAAATCCAATAACTCAATATTCTCCCACACCAAAATAAAATAATTCAATCAATGAATTGGAATATCAACTAAACAGACACTTCTCAAAAGAAAAATTTCAAATGCCCAACACTTATATGAAATAATAAAGCTTACCATCTTTATCAGGTAAATTCAAATCAAACTATAATGAGATTCTATTTCATACCAGTCCTAATTCTTGATGAAGAATTCAAATAATAATAATATTGGTGAGCATGTTAGGAGAAGAATCTCTTACATATTGTTGGTGAAAATGTAAATCAATACAGCCATCATGAAATAAGTATGAAGACTCTTCAGAAAGGTAATAATTGAACTATCACATTCTCTATATCTACTACTAATTGGCATTAATTCCAATGAATTAATCACATTATATTTGGTTATATGCATATCCATTTTTATCATAGCACAATTCATAATAATCAAGTTATGAAAACAGCCTAGGTGTCCATCAATAGAAGAATGGATAAAAAAATATGGTATAGATACAGTAATGAAGTTTTATTCAGTTATAATAAAGAACAAAATGATGTCATTTGCAGGAAAATGGATAAAACTGGAGAGCATCATGGTAAGTAAATTATATGGAAGATACTGGGAAAATAAATTTTTAAAAAGTGCCATCACAAAAGTAGAAGGGAGACTTTCTGGATAGATAAATGAGGGCCACGGGAGGAAGGAAAAGAGGATAAGAGGAGTTTCTGAGTAGTAAAATTGATGTTATAAGCATGTATCATTATATCACCATGAAATCCACTGTTATGTGTATTTAATAATCACTAATAAAGAAGAAACAAAACAAAATCACCCAAACCCAAATCATTTTATTGCTGTGCTTCCTGGTACATGCTCCTAACCATTTTACTAGTTGCTGCCTCAGTGTCTACCCAGAGGAGTTGAAAGACTGCTTGACATGATTGCCATGCTCCTTGTCAACTATAACCACTCATGACTTAATTCTACTTTTCAAGATAAAAAAGGTTTACCCTTTACAAATTTATTATACCTCATTTCCTGTTTAGTTAGCATCATTAAAACCATACAAATATAAATAACTTACACATTTTTCTTGAGAAACTTTGCAGTGATCAATGTCCCATAACCAGCCAATCACTTACTATATCAGAAAAATAGAGATTTATAATGTATCCAGTGTTCCTTGCAGCATCCCTCCAGAGTTCTCCTGTTAATCATTAGCTATTTACTTGTAAAATTTCTAATCAAATACACATGGATTAAAAAACACATGAAAATATCATGGATGTAGGCCAGGATAGGCAAGTAGTTTAGTTTTGTTTATGCTATGGAATGGAATGGAATTCTCAGAGGTAAAATAATAATAATAATAATAATAATAATAACTTTCAGTGGAATAAAATTTTGTTTTATCCTAGTACAATGCTGTAAGGGGTATTCCAACTTGTCTATGCTCAGTAAAATATTTTAAATTTATTTTGTCTAGCCTCACCTTAGACAGATCCAACTGACTGTTTTCACATTATTAGTTCATTGATATGAGTCCAAGATCCCATTCTCTTACACTAACTAGAGACAGGGAAGAAGGTGGTGCAGAGTTTTCACCTACCGCCGCCAGTATGGGTAACTGAGCAATGTCTCAGGTCCAGAATGGTTGTTTACAGACAGTAAAGAGGATTGTCTTATTTGAAGAGCACAAGATGAAAACGTGGTAACTATTGTGGACACAAACAATGCAAAATGGTCAAGAGAAAAACACAAATAGAAACTGGGCAGTCTGTGGGCTTGTGCAACTGCCAAGTGTTTCTGTGACAATAGTGTCAAGTGGAACTTGCTATTTCAGTTTCCAGAGCCAAAGATTGACAACTTTGTTTTATGCTCCATAAAATTCACCACTCTTGCTTCCTTGGGTGGAGATAAAGATCTCAGAATTAGGGTACAAACTTGAAGACAAGAAATTATATTAGTTAATGAAAATCAGTGTTTCACTCTGAGATACTATTTCATACCTTAACTATTCTATTGGAGTAGCTACTATATTTTTCTCCTTCCTATGTTACCATTTTAATCATGTACATGAGACACATTGTCTAAGATCCCTTATAATAAATGTTCATTTGATAAAATACACTGCTAGTTCTACACAAGAAGGCATACCTGAGTGCCTGAGTGCCTGAGTGAAAAAGGCTTTAAGATCAGTTTATAGTCTTATTTTTTTTAAAAGAAAGCATTTGCTGATTGTGGGCATAAAAACATTGCAATGTGATGACACAATCCTTGTAATGCCCAGAAGGCTAGCCCCAACAGGTAAAAGATGGTCAAATGATTAAAATATTTTTTTTGCTCAAAAATCATTCTAATCCTTCTAATTTAACATTAGACTCCCTCTAATATTGTCACACTTCATTAGACACACAATGCCTCTTACAAGATGGTCACAACCTATGTTCATAGTCTTTTTTCCACTCTCTCCTGTGTTTCTCCAGCCCTAAGAATAAACAGCTACTTGCTATGACTACAACGTATCATATAATTTAATTTCTAGAAGCTTTGCTTATGTTTCTTTATTAGATTGGATCACCCTTTACCCATATTCTATGCCTAGTAATCTTTCAAATTTTAAGTCGAATACTACTTTTTCCAAAATAGCTATATGCACAAAAAGAATAAATACTTTTTTCCTTTCTAAGTACTCATGTAGCAATTTTTTAATTAGCTCTCCTAGAACAGTATCTGTTTTAGTCAACATTTTCACTCCTGTGCCTAAAAGATCTGACCACAATTTTAGAAGAGGAACACTTTATTTAGTTGCTCACAGTTTCAGAGGTCTTAGTCCATAGAAGACTGTCTCTATTCCTCTGGGCTGGAGGTGAGGCAGAACATCATTGTGGAAGAGTGAGGTTGAGACAAGTGGTTCAAATAACAATCAGGAAGTGGAGAGAGACTCCACTCTCCAGAAACAAAATATATACCCATAGCCACGCCCCCAATGAATCACTTGCTTCAGCCACAACACACCTGCCTCTAGTTACCACCCCATTAGTCCCATCAGTGATTAATTATCAGATTATTTTAAGACTATAAACCAATCATTTATCATCTACACCTTCTTGCATTGCCTCATATGTGAGTTATTGGGGGACACCTCACATCCAAACCATAGCAGTATCATTATTTTTTAATAAATCTATTCTTAATATTACATAATTAAATGCTTTGGGATGCGAGTAAAAATACTTCCCAATACACTTTGAACATGATGTCTGTGATTTAGAAATAGTTAATGACTATTCATTAAATGAGTAACTAAACTGCAAACAATTCTGTACTAATCTCATACTATAACTAATACATACCACTTTTATACTAGGAAATTCCATAAGCATTTACTGATTATATCATTAATAGAAGCAGAAAATAATTTTGAGGACTAAAAAATTAATGATACGATTTGGGGTCAAATATGAAGGAAAAAAAGCATGGTTGAATAGAAATGAATGGTCTTAAGCTAGACACATCTACATCTACACCTAAATTTTATACTTCTAGTTGTGAAGTCAATAATTATTTAACCTGTCTGAAATTCATTGCTATTTTTTAAATGTGAATGATAATAAAGAAAATAAAAATAAGAGAGATAAGTGCAGGTACATAGTAGGTTATCATTTAACATGAATGTTTCCCTTTTCCTGAGATCATAAGAACCTAACCCTTTAACACAGTGGGCTGTGGAGATGGAACAGAGCAACTTAAAACTGTCCAGAGATAGAGAAAAGAAAAACACAAGAGTATGTAGTTATGGGGTTATATAATTATAAAGAGAATAGAATGTCTTTTGCCACAATAGAATTAAATCATTTTACAAGGCATGTTTTTTAATCCTTTTCAATATTGTTTCCTAAACTCACTTTATAATATTCTGGTTTCTAGTGCAAAAACTAGTGCTAAATTTTTCTTGAGGTATTTAGAATTATATTTTTTAAACATACCTCTTATCTATTTTATTTCTACCCTCTTTATAGTTTCTTCTTTTGGAAAATACCTCAGCTTCTTCTGTATTACTCTATCACATTTATCTTAAACTTTCTAGTATTTTATGTAAAACAATACTAGTACCTTCTGCTTGATGCAGATAAAAATGACAGAATGAAAAGCTGACTCTGAGAAACAACCCTAGCTCATTTGCAAAAGAGTGAAACATTTTCAACTGCTTCAAAGATTAAAAAAAATGAAACAAAGCATAGCTTTTCTTCATTTTTATGCTGAATAAATTTCTTTGAGTATGTAACTCATACTGAACAGGGCTTACAATAAAATTAATACTTTGGGCAGCTAATTGACTGACTACTTCATTGACTATTCTACTTGATTGAAAAACATGTCTAGATATGAAAACTATCTTTCTCTTAAGGGATTAGGAACTTGGGTTAAATATGAAATGATTCTGAAGGATTAAAAGATAAAAGTTAAAAGATCATCTAAGTATCCTTAGCAATTTAAATAGGCTGTCCCTATCTTGACTATAATGATGCAAATATTGAAGCAAATACCATTCTTAGGAAATTGTTTCAGGTTAAGGTTAAATAGATATATCTAAAGTTATGGTAGTAAAGAAATCCAATAGCTATTCCCTTGAGGGGGATCAGAGAGACTGTTGCACACTTACCTCTATGCAATTTATGAAGCTAAAAAGTCTTGACTTTTTTAGACTTTACCAGAATATGGTCTTCTACAGACAAATGATATCAATAATAATGCAATATCTAATATTGCTGGAGGCTTATATTTAGCACTCCATACAATTAAACTCCAGGAGAGGAAATGCAGGAGCATCTACTAAAGGAAATCATAAAACTTACCGTGTACATTTATTGAGACATCAGTTATAGAACAAGATGGTTTAGCATTAATTTTCCCTGATTCTTACTGCTAAGGTCAACTAAAAACCATGGAAATTACAGAAGAGGCAATACAAGATTTCTGAACATTGGCAAGAAGAAAGACAACTGGTCTGGGATTTTAGGATTAGAAAAAAAGGGGACATGAATCTGGCATTTTTTGATACCTAAACTGGGAACAGAAGACATTTCAGAGAAACCCATTCCTCTGAGACAGATTACCGGTCACATCTAAAACCCCAGGTCAGCCCTGGCAGAGCCAGCAAAGGAAATGGATCTCGAGCTTCACTAAGAGTAAAGCTACTTTTCCATGAGATTGCCGACTACAACCTCTTTGACTCACCCCACTGACCCTATATCCAGTGTGGACTACACAGGAAGACAGTGTGACCACCTCTCAAATACAGTAGAACTCCGAAGAACTCTGTTTGCTTTAACAAGAACTTCCCCAAAACAACCTGCTTGGATAGTGTCCTAGACCCCAAAGTCTTCTGCTCCTAGGCCTGACTCTCTCACATATTCTCCACCAGCTAGTGGAGTGTGTGTGTCCCAGAAAGCAACTGCCTTCCTGTGGGACCAGTGAGCCATGATGCCCTCTCTCCTCTGAGATCTGTAAGCAATTAAAGAGCTTCTGTCATGTTACACATTTTTATGTGTACCCTCAGTGTCTCATCTGACCACACTTGTACCTAAATATTTTCCTAGGCCAGGGTTCTCCTAGAGAGTGACCATCTTGGTATAAGTAAATTGAACACAAGTCATACAAAAGACACAAGGGTATTGTGCAGTGCTAACAAGTCTTTTGTGAGAGGAACACCTAGTTAAGTGTTGGAGGTATTAGACCCTTTTCCAGGATGAAGAAGTATTCTGTGAAAACTATACTATAAACACCCAAGATAGTTTCCACAGGAGCCTCATTAGGGCAGGTCTAAAGTTGTTAGAAACTCAGGAGAGAAAACTCAAAGCCAAATTAGGGGAAAAAAAATCACATCACAAGAAGCAGTCAGAGAATTAGAAAAACTTCTAATCCATGTATATATAATATGTCAAAATACTCTCTACTGTCATGTGTAGCTTAAAAGAGCCAAAAATAAATAAAATAACCAAAAAACAATAGCAATAAAAAAATTTCCTGAAAACCAACAGCCAGGGAACCACTCTCACCACGACCAACAGATGATCCTGGCACAGCAAGCTTCCAGCAAGGAAGCATCTTCATCCCACAGACCAGAGACTGCCCTACTCCATCAAAAGACACCAAGGGTCCATAAGTGGAGAGGCCATTTCTACCCCATATGTAGAACCAGCAAGAAATGGTGGGAAAAACTGTGGAACCACATAAACCAAAAAGACCAAAATGATACAGTGAGATTGATGAAAATTTAACAGCTCACAAAAGTCAGCCAAGGCTTGTATGCAGAAACCTAAGTATCTCATCATTAGTTCTGGTGATAACTCAGTCCATCTAATTCAGCATACATTAGTTAGACATTTCCTCAGTTAGAAAAGCCTGTAGATATAGAGATCAAAGGACTGAATTGAAGACCAGCACAGTACAAGTCAACAAAAAACAAACCTCATTTTCTATCTATAGAAGACATTAAAGAATGCTTATGAGTTAGATGCTAGGTATTCTGTCTCCTTGGAAATCAAAGGAAATAACACTTCAAAGTTTGAAGCATTCATATAATCAGTTTTGTGTAAAATAAAGGAAATGGCTTTTGAAAGAAGAGTTTTCCAATATTTAATAACATAAAAGGAAACAGTCGTGGTTTCCCTGGAAAATTTAATAAATTAGGGTAACTCTATCACTGTAAGTCTGGTATTTATTTACACCAGTTCTAATAAATTAATTTTCTGTGTATATTATTTTAGGTTCCTAGATGAGGGGATAAAAATATATATAGTCAGAGAACATCAACCTTAAAAGTCACACTGAACTCTCATGATGGGTGCAATATCTAAACCACCAGTGAAAAAAAAATAGTTATCCTCTGTTCACCTTCTTTCAGTGTATAGGCACCACACTAGACACCAAAGTGTTTTCTGTCAAATTGAGATGATCACCCAGTAAGATTGCAGTGAACATAAAGAACACTGTTGGAGAAAAACTGTTTTGACAACTTTTCTTTTTTTTCTTAATAAGAAATATAGTTTAAAAGACTTAAACTTCAAGATAGTTCTAATCCTGTTAAAAACAGAAGAAAGTCAGATTAAATGTACGTTTATTTAAGACTGTTCTTAAAAAAGCACTAGATGCCTGACTAAAGACTCACTTCTCCAGGTGCATAGCCAGAAGACTGGCATATCAGTTCCCACAAGTTCATAGAGCTTGATATGCAGAAAACCCCCACCCCAAGAATGTGTTCCATTTATTTGATTTCACTCTTGATTCTCCTACTCTTTCTAGTATCCCAGTTTCTGAGTTTCTGTGACTGAAGGTATTACTCATTCTTGGGCATTCTGTGAAGAGTTAGATTATACTATGCTACCATATAAGAATATATTTGTATTTATTGTAAATTGTTTTTTTCATACAAATGTTTTTATATTAAATAGTGATCTCCTTATTTCCATTTAAGAAACTATCTTGTTTTGTACAATATCAGTTCATGGTGAGACTTCCCTTTTTTTCACTGGTGGGCATATGATATTTTTCTCTTTTGTGGTGTATCACAATGTATTCAATTTGCATTCAACTAAATAGCATTTGTGGTTTTCAAATCTCTTTTATAAAACTCTGTAATTAATGTTTTTAAGCTTATTTCTTCATGAATATGTATGATTGCATCTGTAATATATATATTCTAAGACATGCATTTTTGGAGTCAAAAAGTATGTTCATTAAAATAGGGACAGTTAATATGAGAATGCTTTCTAATAAGAACTAGTAACATTCTTGTAAGCACTCAAAAGAGCTTTGCTTACCTCACTATTTTTATTAAAATATTTATTTATACTAATTTGTTATATATGATGGCAGAATGCAATTCATTTCATATTACACATATATAGCACAAATTTTCTAGTCTCTGATTGTATTTTCACACCATTCGTGTCTTCATACATGTACTTAGAGTAATGTTGTCTAACTCATTCCACCCTCATTCTGACTCCTTGCCCCCTCGCTCCCTTTTGCCCTATCTAAAGTTACTGCATTCCTCCCATGCCCCCCCCACCTCAATTGCCTTTGAGTCAGTATCCTCATATCAAAGAAAACATTCAGCTTTTGGATTTTTTAGACTGACTTACTTCACTTAGCATTATATTCTCCATCCATTTACCTGAAAATACCATAATTTTATTCTCTTTTAATGAGGAGTAATATTCCAGTGTGTGTGTGTGTGTGTGTGTGTGTGTGTGTGTGTATACCAAAGCTTCCCTATCAATTCATCTACTGAAGGGCATCTGGGTTGATTTCACAAAAAATAAAAAACAAACCTCATTTTCTATCAATAGTTATTGTGAATTGTGCTGCTATAAACATTGATATGGCTGTGTCCCTATAGTATGCTGTTTTTAAATTCTTTGAGTATAAACCGAGGGGTGGGATAGCTGGGTCAAATGGTGGTTTCATTCCAAGTTTTCTAAGGAATCTCCATATTGCTTTCCAGATTGGTTGCATGAATTTGCAGTTCCACCTGAAATGTATGAGTGTGTCCTTTTTCCCACATCCTACCCAACATTTATTGTTGTTTATATTCTTAATAGCTGCCATTCTGACTGGAGTGACGTGAAATAGTAGAGTAGCTATGATTTGCATTTCTCTAACTTCTAGAGATGTTGAAAATTTATGCATATATTTGTTGATTGATTGTACATCGCCTTCTGAGAAGTGTCTGTTCAGTTTATTGGCACATTTATTGATTGGGTTATTTGGTTTTTTTTGATGTTAAGGTTTTTGAGTGCTTTATATATCCTAAAGATTAGTGCTACATTTGATATGCTTGTGGTAGATATTTACTCCCATTTTGTAGGCTCTCTATTCATCTCACTGATTGTTTCTTTTGTTGAGGAGAAGCTTTTGAGTTTGAAACCATCCCATTTATTGATTTTTGGTTTTAATTCTTTTGCAGTAGAAGTCTTATTAAGGAAGTTGGGGCCTAATCCAACAAGCTGAAGATTCGGGCCTACTTTTTCTTACATTAGGCACAAGGTCTCTGGTTTAATTCCTAGATCCTTGATCAACTTTGAGTTGAGTTTTGTGCATGGTGAGAGATAGAGATGGAATTTCATTTTGTTACATGTGGATTTCCAGTTTTCCCAGTAACATTTGTTGAAGAGGCTATCTTTTCTTCAATGTATGCACCTTTGTCTAATATGAGATAACTGTAATTATGTGGGTTTGTCTCTGTGTCCTCTATTCTGTACCATTGGTCTACTGGTCTATTTTGGTGTTGATACTATGCCATTTTTGTTACTATTGCTTGTAGTATAGTTTAAAGTCTGGAATAGTAATTCTGCAGCTTTATTCTTCTTGCTAATGATTGCTTTGGCTATTCTGGGTCTCTTATTTTTCAAAATAAATTTCATGATTGCTTTTTCTATTTCTATGAGAAATGTCATCGGGATTTAGACTGGGATTTAATTGAATCTGTATAGTACTTTTGGTAGTATGGTCATTTTGACAATATTAATTCTGCCTATCCAAGAAGAAGGTAGATCTTCCCATTTTCTAAATCTTCTTTAATTTCTTTCTTTAGTGTTCTGTAGTTTTCATTTTACAGGTCTTTCACCTCTTTCTTTAAGTTGATTCCCAAGTATTTTTTGAGGCTATTGTAAATGGGGTGGTTTTCCTAGTTTCTCTTTGAGCCTAATTTTTCTGTACAGAAATACCTTTGACTTATGGGTATTGATTTTATATCCTGTTTCTTTCCTGAGTTCACTTTTTATTTCTAGAAGATTTCTGGTGGATTTTTTGGGGGGTGTATTCTAGGTATAGAATCATATCTTCAGCAAATAGTGATAATTTGAGTTCTTCTTTTTCTCTCTGTATCCCTGTAATTACTTTCATGTGTCTAATTGCTCTTGCTAGAGTTTCAAGAGGGCATTTCTGTCTTGTTCCAGTTTTTAGAGGGTATGTTTTCAATTTTTCTCCATTGAGAATGATGTTGGCTTAGGGCTTAGCATAGATAGCTTTTATAAGGTTGAGATATGTTCCTGATATTCCTAGATTTTCTAGTGCTTTTAACATGAAGCAGTGCTCTATTTTGTCAAATACTTTCTCTGCATCTATTGAGACGACCATATGATTTTATCTTTGAGTCTATTGATGTGATGAATTACATTTATTTATTTCCATATATTGAACCAACCTTATATCCCTTAGTTGAACCCTACTTGATCGTGGTGCACTATCTTTTTGATATGTTTTTTTATTCAATTTGCCAAAATTTTATTGATAAGTTTTGCGACTATATTCATTAGAATATTGGTCTGAATTTTTCTTTCTTTCATGTGTCTTTGTCTGGTTTTGGAATCAGGGTGATACTGGCTTCAAAGAATGTGTTTTGAAGTATTCCCTCTTTTCTTTTTCCATGAAATGGTTTGAGAAGTATTGGTGTTAGTTCTTCTTTAAAGGTCTTATATAACTCATCTGTGTATCTGTTCGGTCCTGGGCTTTTCTTTGTTGGTAGGTTTCTAATGGTGTCCTCTATTTTCTTTCTTGAAATTGATCTGTTTAAATTGTGTATATCATCCTGATTTAATTTGAGTACATCATATGCCTCTAGAAATTTTTTCAATGCCATCAATTTTTTCTATTTTATTAGAGTACAAATTTTTAAAATATTTTCCAATTATCTTCTGTATTTCTGTAGTGGCTATTGTGATATTTTCTTTTTCATCATGGATGTTAGTAATTTGTTTTTGTCTCTCTTCTTTGTTATCATGGCTAATGGTTTATCAATTTTATTTATTTTTTGAAAGAACCAACTTTTTTGGTTAATTTTTTTCATTGTTTCTTTTGTTTCAATTTCATTTATTTCAGGGCTGATTTTTTTTAAAGAGAGAGTGAAAGAGTTGAGAGAGAGAGAGAGAGAGAGAGAGAGAATTTTTTAATATTTATATTTTAGTTCTCAGCGGACACAACATCTTTGTTGGTATGTGGTGCTGAGGATCCAACCCGGGCTGCACGCATGCCAGGCGAGCAAGCTACCGCTTGAGCCACATCCCCAACCCATCAGGGCTGATTTTAATTATCCTACTTCTGCTGCTTTTGGCGTTTGTTTGTTCTTTTTTAGGAATTAACTTCATTCAATTAACTTTCCTCTTAGAACTGCTTTTACAGTGTCCCAGATATTTTGATATGTTGTATCAGTGTTCTCTTTTACCTCTAGGAAATTTTTTATGTACTCCTTGATGTCTTTTGCAACTCATTGTTCATTCAATAGCATATTAATTAGTCTCCAGATGTTGGAGTAGCTTTTTTAAAAATTTTATCATTGATTTCTAATTTCATTTCATTGTGGTCTGATAGAATATAGGCAGTATCTCTACTTTTTTGTATTTACTAAGAGTTGCTATATGGCATAATAAATGATCTATTTTAAAGAATGATCCATGTGCTGCTAAGAAGAAAGCTTATTTTCTCATTGATGAATAATATATTCTATATATGTTGGTTAAGTCTAAGTTATTGATTGTATTTTTGAGTTCTGTAATTTCTTTGTTTAGCACTTGTTTGGAAGATATATCTCGTGGTGAAACAGGTGTGTTAAAGTCATCCAGAAATATTGTGCTGTAGTCTATTTGACTTTTGAACTTGAGAAGACTTTAATTGATTAATGTAGATGCTCCATTTTTTGAGGCATATATATTTCTAACTGTTATGTGTTGTTGATATATGGTTCCCTTAAGCAGTATGAAATGTCCATCTTTATCCCTTTTGATTAACTTTGATTAAAGTAGTCTTGAAGACTACTTTATTTGAGGATGAGGATGGAAACTCCTGCTTTTTTTATGCAGACCATGTAATTGATATATTTTTTCCCAACCTTTCACCTTTAGTCTGTGGACGACTTTTCCTATGAGTTAAGTCTCTAGAAGGCAGCATATTGTTGTGGTTTTTTTTAAATCCAATCTACCAGTCTATGTCTTTTTACTGGTGAGTTTAGGCCATTAACATTCAGTGTTATTATTGAGACATGATTTGTATTTCTGGTCATTTTTGTTAATTTTTTTTTTGGGGGGGTAACTTGATTTCTCCTTTGGTTGGCTTTTCTTCTAAAGTAGTTCTTCCCTTTGCAGATTTTCATTGGTGTTTTTAATTTCCTACTTGTGCAATATTTTGCCAACAATATTCTCTGTAGTGCAAATTTTCTTGTGTAATTTCTTTTAGCTTTTTTTTGTTGTTTATCATGGAAGGATTTTTTTCCTTGTCAAATTTGAAGCTTAATTTTGCTGGATATAAGATTATTGGTAGGCATCCATTATTTTTTAGAGCTTAGTCTATGTTCTTCCAGGATCTCCTAGCTTTGAGGGTCTGAGTTTAAAAAATCAGCTGAGATCTAAATTTGTCTTCCCTTTTATGTCATCTGATTTTTCTCTCTTGTCACCTTTAAAATCCTATCCTCATTCTATATGCTACACATTTTCATTATAATGTGTCTTGGTGTAGACCTATTGTAATTTTGTACATTTGGTGTCCTATAGCCCTCTTGTATTGATTTTCCAATTCATTCTTCCAGCTTGGGAAATTTTCTGATATTATTTCATTGAAAAGATTGTGCATTCCTTTGGTTTGTGTCTCTGGACCTTCTTCTATCCTAATAAATCTTAAATTTTGTCTTTTGATGGTATCACATAATTCTGGGATATTCTGCTCAGGGTTTCTTACCATCTTCACTGTGAAGACAACTTTATTGTCAAGATTGTATATTCTGTATTCATTGTCTGAGGTCCTGTCTTCCAAGTGATCTAATCTGTTGGTAATGCTTTTTATTGAGTTTTTTATTTGGCTTACTGTTTCTTTCATTTCAATGATTTCTGTTTTTTTTTCCAGACTATCTCTTTCTTGAAGTAATCTCTTGCTACCTACATTTGCTCTCTTATCTCTTTGTTGGATCATAAATTTTTGCCTGTATCTGCTCACTTGAGTCCTTCTTTAATTCCCAGATAATTTTTGTTTTGTATATTCTGAACTCCTTCTCTGACATTTTGTCTACTGTGCTATCTATAAATTCTATTGTTGTAGTATCTTGGTTTATTTGGGGCACTTTTCTCCCTTGTTTTCACATTATGGCTATGTGTCTTCCTCTCTGGCAGTGTAGATTTGAGGTATTACAGATTCTGCCCTATTTTCTTATATTGTCCCTAAAGATTACCTATACCTTACCTTTAAGGGGGAGATTAATATCACTGCACTCAATGTACACAATGGGCAGCTATAGATCAGTTAACTTCTATTTTTACATTTACAGTTTTGTTGTTATAATCAGAAACAATGAGTTCGGTTATCTTCTAAAATATAGTCAATAGGTTTATGAAATGGATTACAGTTTCCAATGATAGAAGGGGGGCTGGGGATTGTCTGAGATATTTATGATGTAGGATGTGAGAATATAGAGGTATTAAATTATATGACTAGTGAAAAGAAGTCGGCTGTTAATCGGATAAACAAGAGAAAGGCAACCCCATGGAAGACTCCCTGTTACCTCAGCAACAGGATAACTGTAAGCACTCCTAACAGAGACACCTCTGGTGCAGCCAGATCCACAGGGACCTTTGTGACATCTTTCCAGGTCCTTATTGTTGTCCCTCGATAGAAGCAGGGATATCCCAGTTTCTCAGCTGCAGCATCCTCAAGGTTATATGTACTCTCATGTTGGGCTGTGGAGCCATGCTTTGGTGACTAAGAAGCCCTAGTATGGAGTGGCTCTTAATGTGGGTGTAGGGTTGCCTCTATCCGAGTGGCCTGGTGGTGGGGTGGGAGGGGTGCCTGTCTTCTTGCAGGCCTCATGGAGCTGGGGCAGGCCACTCTGCCTCACTGTGTTGAAATATTCAAAATGTCCATCTGTAATCTCATCCTCCTTGCTCTATCCAGTTTGACAAATATTGTTTTTTCTTTAATACAATAATGGTAAAGCTCTAAGTCTCCAAAAATAATAATTTCTTTTTCTTTAATAAAATTTATTTAATGTAAAATACATATATAAAACATAAATATTACAAATATTAATGGGGAGCATGCAATATGTCAGTATATGTACACAATGTATAATGTAAACATATCCATCCCTTCAAACACTTAACAATTCTGTATGGTGAAAAACACAGTGCATTATTGTTATTTGCAGTCATTCTATCATATAATAACATGCTGGAGCTTCTTGCAGCTATCAAACTATAAATTAGGACCCATTGATGACACTTCCTTAAATTTTCAATGCGGGGTTGTGCTGTGCATTATAATAATATTATTTTCACTTCTGTCAGTTTCCTGCTCAAATATAAGTTTTTGGATATTATGGCCATATCAAGTGAGTTTCTCCAACCTCCAAGATAAAAGAATTCATTTTATATAAAATTGCCTGCTCCAGATTCCAATGGTCACTGGTTACCTTGTGAAAGACATGATGCTTTAGATGTGTTTATTCATGCCAGAATATTTCCATGACCAGATATAGCTCCATAAAATAACTCAGAACAGAATTTTTGATTCTTCACTATCAAAATATGCTTTTATATAAAAATAATTAAAACACATTTTAATTTATAAGCACTAAATACAATAAATTCTACAATTATTGCCTTCTCTTCTTTGATAAAAATTTGCTTCTGAGAAGATGAATGTGTATATGGTACAAATAATCTCTTGTAGCCACTTGTAGTCATTATTTTCCACACTGTAACCAAGCAATCAATCATTACCAGGGCCAGAACACACTGTTAAATACCATTTTTCAGCACTTGGGTAATTTGGAGATAGTTATGTATAGAAATATTGGGAATCAATTGCTCATATAAGAGCTATCTAAAAATCCAAAAGGCAAACATAAAATTTGGTTTCATATACAGCTGACCCTTGAACAACATGAGGGCTAGCAATGCTAACTCCAACAAAGTAAAAAATCCAAGGGCTAACTTTGACTTCCCCAAATTTTAATAGGTTGTCATTAACTAGAAGCATTACTGCTAACATAAAGGTCAATTAATATATATATATATATATATATATATATATATATTATAAATAATTTATATATTTATAAATAAATAAATTTATAAATAATATATACATTTTATATCCAATATATATATTGGATATAAAAGATATTTCGTATTGTGAAAAGTGTGTGAAAACTGTGAGAGATGACTTATAATTCACTGGAGAGATGAACTATTCATGTGAAAATGATTAGTATCACATGTCTGTTTTAAGTGGATGCACGCTATGCTTGAGCTTCCTAGGAAAGCAACTGGAGGTGGCTGTGAAATTATTATAGTATTACTTTATATACTAGAGTTAATTTGATGCAAACATGATTTAATGGGGAATATTTATGCTTATTTATATTACTTCAATTTTTGTGCCATGTACAAGTCTTTGAGTATTTGTGTAAATAAGTTTTGATAAAATTTTTATAATAAATTTCTGTATATCTTACATCAATAACAAAAGAGACTATTATCTATATTCTGGGGTATTCGTGATATACCTGGATTTTTTAAATTGTTTTGGTATCTCTATGAACTTCATCGGTGAGTTTTTCAAATTGTCATAAATCTCCAAAACAAAATAAAACAAAACAAAAATCTGCAAGTAAGTGGTTTCATGCAGTTTAAAATTGTGTTGCTTAAGGGTGAAATGTACATGCATAGGTAATAATGTATTCTCCTTTGTTTCAGTTTTAAAAATTTGGCTCCCAACGAATGGACAAAATTGTGTGTGATGTCTGACTGTATAACCACAAATTGAACAGTCAGGATTCATGAAATAAAATCATAAAGCCCTCTGTTTTTTAAATACCATGGAAATTACTTTCTCTTTATATTTGCTCATAGAAACTGATTACTCATCTTTTAAAAACAATATGATTGGAAAATCCTCAAAAGTTTCAATTTTTTACCTGTTGAGAAACAGATACTCTCATAAATTATTACAATATCTATAGATTAAAAAAATCACAAATTTATTTACATTTATCTCAGATATTCTACTTCTAGAAATTATTCTGGACATACACATTTACCAGTTGATGAAACATACAAAGTTTTGTTGTGGTCATTAAGTGTATTGGTCAAAGGTTGTCAATAACATGAGGCCATTACTTACATGCTCATAAACATAATGTAACTCTATAAAGAATAAGGGAGCTCTTCACCTACTGAAATAGAAATATCTACAGATATATTGTTCAGCGAAAAAAGTTTAAGTTCACAACATTTGTTGTCACCAATTCTGTAGAAGAGGTGAGTGAAAGAAGGTATATACTGATTTTCATATTTCATAGTTTCATTTATATAGAGGCACTCTGGAAGAACATCTAAGAACTAACAGCAATTATATCTTTGGTTGAACATGGAGGAAAAAGTAGGTGACCCAATAATTGGAGCTTAGTTTAGAGTTTGTTACTACAGTTTATTTATATTGGTAGATATTCATACATTGGAAATATCTATTAAAAGTCATATATATAATTAACATCTGCAATGAATGGTGTCCTGATATGTGAGCAATGAATTGAAAAATAAATCCCATTTTTTAATTTTCATAGAATTGCTTTTTCTTAGATAACCTGGAATGGCAACTTTTCTGTTGATCACATTTGGGAAAATAAAAATGGTAGCATAGGAACTAGAAGACCAAATTCAAGAAGCTTTGTGTAAATTAATTTAAATAAGTTATTTTACCTTCTAAGACCTCAGTTTCCTTATCTATATAGAGAAGGGCAATATAAAACGTATTTTCATGATCTTATTGAGCTCCTAAATTCCTTAAGTACTTCACAATTGAGTATTTTTTCTAAGCATCAAGTTTCACCATGTGGAACACGCTTATATATAAAAAGATGTCAGAGTTAATGAATGGTCTTCTAATAAGTTTAGTATATTCAACCAAGGTTCCTTATGCAAGATTCCATGTGACTAAGTCACATTGGTGTCATCTTTACTTTAAAAATGGGAGAAAAAACATTTAACATTAATTTTTTTCTTTTAATTTTTTTTTTTTTTGTGTGTGTGTGCTTCTTTTTGGTATCAGGGATTGAACCCAGTGGTGCGTAACCACTAAGCTACATCCCCAGCATATTTCAAAATTTATTTTGAAACAGTGTCTAGCTAAGTTGCTCAGGGCCTCACCGAGTTGCTGAGGTTGACTTTGTACTTGCAATCTTGTGCCTCAGCTTCTTGAACTACTGTGATTACAGATGTGAAATTAACTAGTTCAAGTAGCCTGGCTTTTTTTTCCTATTAATCAAAGTATAACATTCTACTTATAATATAAAAATTACTGATAAAGGGAAAGATGAAATTTCCTGTCAGAAATGCTGAATGGATGAATTCAGTATTTTTATTTATACATAGTTTGTGATATTCCACATTTCTCTCTCTTTTCAATCAATTATTTTTATTATATTTCTACTTTATTTCATTGGCTTAATAAATGAGGTACTATGCTCTAGTAAAACTCAGTGATTACTGATCTTCCTTTGGGTGTACTCAACATGTAGTAATTATCATTCTCTTCTATAATGATTCTTAAAGGCAGTAATTTTGTAATAATATCACTTATATCCTGAAAATGCCACAGAGAGTATATAGTGATATGAGTTTTAATAAGTTGAGTGGTTTAGTGTACCTTTCACATTTGCCCCTTTGCTACTTAAATCCAGAATTCTTCAGACCAGTGAATCAGAACAAATAAACAGATACCTGTCAGAACTCTTGTGTTGTTTTCATGAATTTGAACTTGTTAGAAAGTTTAACCAAAAAAAAAATGAAATATGCTGAAGAAAACGATCAATCTGACAAATAATTCAGTTCAAAATATGAGGAAAGTATATGGTGATTATAGATCCACATTTGCATGTTAGTGTATCTCAAGATTTTTAGGAACTTTTTGGTTATTAGGAAGCAAATGCTCAATGATTACACATGCATTGTCTTTTCATAACTTATATTTAAATCTGAGTGTTCTTTTGGGCCAGGGCAAGGTCATAGTTATGACCTGAGATTTGGACATCACTACCACCTGCATATTTGCCACCACCATTTACAAACCAAATGTTTGATCTTAAAAATATTCCTCGTTCCTTACCTGTAATATATAGACATTACAATAGGCTAAATAATGTTATAAAAATGACTAAATAATATAATGCAATTTAGGGTTTAGGGTTTTGGCTCAATGGTAGAGTGCTTGCCTAGCATGTGTGAGGCAGTGGGTTCAAGTCTCAGTACCACATAAAAAATAAATAAAATAAAAGTATTGTGTCTACTACTAAAAAATTAATATATGTATATATAGCAGAGTTTAAATAAGTTTTATAGTTTCTGACGTGTTAAGTACATATGAAAATTATTACTTATTTTATATATTGTTTTAAGTTGTAACTGAATCAACCTTCATCCTGACAAAAAGTTTCATATAGAGCTGAAGCACTTGGAAATATTGTATCATCTCCATCATTTCCATTCTCCTAAGGAATGATAAAAAGTGACATCTGCTATTCAGGGATCATTCTATTTTTTTCTTTCCAGTTTTAAAGCTGTATTGATAAAACATGAGGCTAAGTCTTTTCTCCTATGAAAGCTGAAATAAGACAGTATACACTAAATGGGAAACTACTGTGACACCATCATTGTGGTAGATTGCATTTGCTGTTGTGTCAGTCATAGGTAGCAGGCACCACATGGTTCCCCAGTCATCTGTCAGAATTAATGGATCCATTCATTTTCCTTACTTACTAACCAGTAGTACCTTAGATTCCATGGGAAGAATTCAATTGAGCGGTATTCTTCAGAGTTCCAATAAAGTCTCAAATCCAGGACTTTCTAAGATAATTCATAAATCACTGGTCTCTAATAATCAGTCATTGTTTAGTGTTAAAAAAAAAACACTTATTGTAATTTTGTCTTCAAAATACCTTTTTATAGAGAGAAATTATTTTGAAACTATTAATAACTATGGAAGTAGTAATAAAATTTTCATAAATAAGTTAGACTATGCTCCCAGAATTAGACTTCTATTTCAATAATTTAAGTTTTTTTTTATTGTACAAAACATCTCCCTTACTATAAAGTAGACATTGTCTTCACCTGTTAAATGGAGAAAGTGAGGTTATAGTTATGTGATTTCTTCCAGCTCATGCAGAAAATTGGTTAACTGAGCTGAACTAGAAAAGTTAATTGCTTATAAAAGTATGGTTCTTGAGTTCCCATTGTGTGCTTTGTTCTCAAAATAGATGAATAAGAAAGTCTCCAACTCTCAAGATAAATTTCTCATAACTGCTTGGCAGAGCAAGTCAATGACAGACGAGGTGATCAACTCAGCCCAGACCAACATTGAAACAGTATGTTCTGGAGAAGGCAGATGAGCTGACACTACTCAATTTGTGTTATTTACTGACTTGTATGTTGAATATTTGGACACTCTATGTTTGTAATAGCAATGATGACTAGTTATAACACCACACTAGAACCACACCTGCTTAAAGATACATCAGAAATTCAAGTTTTGCTTTTTGGAAAATTTCCCCCAAAATATCTTCAGTCTATTGTTGGTTGAATCTACAGATGTTGATCCCAGACTGGATATATGGCGAGTTTTGTAAAAATATTTGGTGTACATATCTGCTTTTTTTTTACTTAATTGCAAAACTTGAGATGGATTATAGGATTAAAAATTAAGTTACTAAAGAGATTAATGAAAAGTAAAAATAAATACTATTTCATAGGGCTGTTGCTCAAACTTTATAAAATAGTGAGTTCTTTTGGATTTGATTGATTAGTTCCCTTTCCTCTTATGACATATTTGCCCTAATTCTTAAATCTAAGATGCCACACTTAGAAGTAGCCATTTAATATTACATTTGTATTTAGTTTTATAAATAATGTTTCCTACCATATCTTATGCTTTTATTTTTAAAACCTTCATTGGCCACTAGTATTGTTTAGTTAGTCAATATATTCTTGATTGTCAGACTTCACTTAATATATGACCACTAGATATTGAGTAGTTCTTAATTCTAAAAACAAAGATGGCTTTTGGATTAGGAAAGTTGATAAAATAAGACTCTTATTGGAGACTAAAATAAGTATTTTTAAGAATTAAATTTCCTGTGGCTTTCTCATAGACATTGCTTGTTTTTCTTTTACCTTGTAATACTTGTGATTCTACTTTAGTGATTTGTGTATTGTAATCAAATGAATTAGCAAAGATTTCCTGACACTGATGCATAGAAGTATGAAAGTAGATACTTTCTTGGCATGAGAATTTTCCACACAGGGTTGTGGTTTTCTTATTTGACCCAATGAAGTTCTGCCTTTGAGCAATAATGATGTAATAATGAACAATATAGTGTAGGTAACATAAGGCACAGAGAATGAATGTTGTGAGATAAAACTTATAGATTATAGTAAAACAGTGAATACAGGAGTTTTAAATTTACAGTAAAAAAAGTGAATCCAGGAGTTTTAAGTTTACAGTAAACACTCGGAGTGAGAGGGATATATAAAGTATCCTAACAGTTTTAAATAAATTCCCCCAAATTCTTACTGTGCCAGGACAAAGGAGTAGAATATAGAAAGTCATTGTTGAGTTGATTCTGGATGCCAAGAGGCCTACTAGACATATTTCTTAGGTGATTCTTCTACATAGCCATCTTACTAGAGGATCAAATACATGCCCTAGTAAAACTAATTGCTTCCCACCTACTTCCATACTTGCTTAGGAATAGATGAAACTACAGTTAGAAAATCTTAGAATGGCAAGGAAATATTAATTGCCCTTTTACTTTTTTATATCAAGTTGTTTATTTATTCTTGCCAAGTACCCAAGTACTGAAAAACTCATTTCTTTTGAAGAACTTCACTATTATAAATTCTCAGTACCCTTTTGGCTCAACCAAATATTTTACTGTCTTAATTTCTTTTTTAAAAAAATGTATTAGTGTATTATAGTTGTAAATAATAGTGGGTTTCATTTTGATATTCATAAATGTATATAATATAGTTTATTCCATCTCAATCCTCAGTATTTGCTGTTTCCCTTCCCTCCAACCTCCCCAATTGTGTTCTCTTTATTTATTTTTAATTGGTACATTATAGTTATATAAAATTGGAATGCATTGCAATATATTCATACCTGCAAGAAAAAAAAAGATACATGGGAAATAGAAAGCTGTTGAATGATAGAATGGATCATAATCTGTTCTTCACTCATCTGCACTGAGGAGACTCATGGAATCTTAGGGCTGAAGAATAACCTAATTCTAGTTCTTCTTTGGTGTAATCACTTTGGTAAATTTTTGGACCCTTCTCTTACTAACCTGTCTTACTTGTTACTAATTTAAATGCCTGTTTTACAAGATTAAAGAGTTTTCACAGCTGGTCTTTTTTTTAACCTATTCTCTCTGCTTTGTGTGCAATATAAGCTATTCATCATTTCTAAAATTATTGAGCCTCTAGTTTGTTCAAGGATTGTGGCGGGCTCTGGTTAAAAAAACAGGCATAAATTTAATAATTTGCTGACTTCTCCTTCAAGTGGGAAAGAAAGAAGTATGTTGGGAAGGGAAATGCAGGCTTATTCTATGGGAAAATGTTATGAACCAAATTAAATTGATAAGACAACTAGAGAAAGTATTCCTTAGGTGATTAAAAACAAATTAGTTCAAATAAATTAGTTAAATTATATTTATATTCAATAGTATATCCTTGAGCTGTCTTTAAAAATATGATGCATTTTGTTGTGTTGATAAAATTTTTGTTTATAGATACAGCAAGAGAAAGTCACCTGTGAAGAAATCTGCTGCTATTCCTTTCTGCCCCACTTTGATGTCAATGCTAAAACACCCATATTGTCTTTTTAAGTCAAATTTATTTTTTAACTAATGTATCAAAACATAAAAATTGTACATCCTACTAGATTATAATGGTAATGCTTTGATGTGTGTGTACATTTTTCAACATCTATCATTTCTTTATATTGAAAACTTTAGTACTTCCTTCTTCTAGCCTGTATAAATGTACAGTAAATTATTGTTTTCTATAGTCACCCCACTGTGCAATAACATCCCAGAACATCTTGCTCCTACCTAAATGTAGCTTTTGGACAGCTTTCCTCATGTTCTCTCTGGTTTCTGGTTAACCACTATTCTGTTCTCAATTTCTATGAAGTCAGTTTTTCAAGATTTCAACATTTGAGTGATGTCATGGTTTCCTGAAAGCTCTTGATGCTGCTCATTGGCATGTAACATCATATGAGCATTGAATGGCTGTATATTTATTCCAGCCTACCTAATTTAAACTTGTTTGTCTCTGTCTATCCAGAATTTCTAAGCTTGCTCTCTATTTTCTTTGAGCCTACAGATTCTCCCACTGTGTAAACACTGAATGGCACTCAAGTCTGTGTTCAATGTGTTGTCACTGTTTCTGCACTACAGGGCAATTTAATCCCAAATTTTCCCTAAACCATAGTTGGTGTATAATTTAGAAAGACATAGGGTAGTGCTAAAAGCATAATCCATTCCCACAAGCCTCTTTCTGTAGCCTATGTAGGCCCAGAAACTTTTTCTACATTAGCCATCCTAATTAAGAGCTACAAGATTTTTTCCAGCTCTGTACACAATTATGGATCATCTAGCCCCAGGTCCCTATGCCATACCTGTGGCTATTAACACCACCAAGAAGTGTCACAAAATTTGAACCCAAAACCTGATAAGACCAGCATAGTCAAGGCCCATACTGCTATGGGCAGCCTACTGCTGAGGAAGATATATAGACAAAGCTTCATGTGGTGTTGGCCTTAGAAGAGGTATGATAGACTGAGGCCATGTGTCTTCTGGTGTGAAAGCTATTCTAGAGGCTCAGTCTTTGGTCAGACCTGCAATAGGAACTTTTAGGAACTTCCTAGTATGAGGCTTTCACCGACTGGCCACTAAGTTTCAGGTAACAATCTTGTGCTTTCTACCCTATCTTACCTAAACCAAATGAGATCTCACTCCAACGTATGCTGCCCAAGATTTGAGTAATGTTGGTGAAGGCAATTCCTTGACAACGCAGGCCACTACTAAGCTCAGTTACACCTTAATCTCATAGCCAGAAAGACTTGTTCAATTTCAGGGACATGCAAAGGCCCATGCTGCAGCAGGCCTTCATTCTAACAAAGTACAGGTCTCTGACTGGCAACAGGGCACATCTATAGTTCTGTCTGCAAGCATTGGCCTGGTGATAGCTATGCTGCTTGAGGTTGGGGATGGAATGAGAAGAAAGTACTTTGGCCAACACGCTAACACTCAACTGGGTCACACATCTCACAGCTGTAGGAATGTGCACAGTATTGTGGTAAGGTAGTGTGCCAGAGGAGCTGGCAATGATGCCGGCCCAAACTTGAGTCTGTCCCATCAGTCACAGGTCTCCTGATGCTTGGGCAGATTAAAGCCTCCATCTGTGAGCTCTTGCCTGAGTAAGGGAATGTCAGTTTCTACTGTGTGCTGGGTCTCACTGCATCAGCCTTGGCATTGAGCTCCAAGACATAGTCCTCTGCTAGCTTTTTTCCCCTGCCCCTCAACAAGTGAAGTCTTGCTCTCCAATCTGATGTGAGGGGCTTGAGTGGCAGTGCTGGAGAGTATCCTTGCTGCCCATTCCAAAAGCTTGGCCCACAGATATTGGCCTGGCAGAAGGAATTCTGGAGCTCTGCCCTGCATGAAGCTTCACTGCTATGCACCTGGTACTGGCTATAAAGTCTAAGGCCTACACTTAATTCTTTCTTCCTCCTTGAAATAGGAGGATTCCTTCTTTATGCTGGGCTGGAGTGATATGGGAACTGTTTCTTCCCTGCCTTTTTAAATGTATTTTTTTCTTATTTTTATGCTAAAAAAAGGCATCATTGTCCTTCAATTGACTTCCTTAATTTCTATGAATATAGTCTAGTGCATGAATATCTGTTCAACTTGGTGTGTCTGTGTGGAGACAATCATTGGAGGATCATATTTTTCTGCCTTTTTATTCTATCTCACTCAAGGTCCATTAAAGTCTTTGTTTCTGTTTAACATGGGAATATTGAGACCTAACTAAAGTGTGAGACTGAAAAGTCTTTCACTTTCTCTGCTAATTTTTATTGAAGTCATGAGGATTCTTAAATGGCATCATTCTTACTAGCAGTGCCTTACAAGATTACACTGAAATACATTTGCAAAATATTCTATCTCAATTTTAATACTTTTCTGGATTTTGAGAGTCTATGACTGTAACTTATAACAATTTTATTAAAATTTGAAAGGAAGTACTAATATTCTTATAGATACTAAACTTTGAAGATCAAAATATATGAAGTATTATTTAAATATCCAATTAAAAGCCCTCATTTCTTCTAGAATCCCTACATTCATTTAAATAATGTATATCTTTTCAAAATGCTTTTCTATAAAATAAGTTTTTCTGCAGTTGTATACTCATATTTTATATGACAAGTAACTTTATTAGACTATCATGCTTTTAACTAAAACAGCGTTGAAAAAATGCTGAGCAAAATATAAAATGGAGATAAAAACATCTTTTATGACAGCTAAAACACAGGGTTCTCACAAGAACATTTTTGATATTGATCCTTGAAAGCAAAACTATTTCAACAATGGGTAGATCCTATTGGGTCCTGCTTTTCTTTTTTCCCATTGCTGGACTCTATCAGAAGAGTGTAATACAAAAGACAGGCTTTCAAGAGAAGAAATATAAATTGAAGAAAACTAAAATTGATTAAACTAGTAATTTTTTAAAATATTGTTCAATACAGTTAGAAGGATTTTTTCCTGATTTAATCTCAAATTACATTAGAAGGCATTTGACATTTGCACATTACCTTCATTCAAAGAGATATTTTAAGTTGTTAAAGAAAAAGACAAGCATGCACAAGTGTTCTGACACCAGAAATTGTTTTTAAAAATCGCTGATACTGCTATTAAACTATAGTAAAGATTGATTATTCTTTATACAAAATGCTTGAAACCAGAAGTGTCTTAGATTTGGAGATTTTTTTAAAATTTTAAAACATCTGCATATACTTAATGAAAAATCTTAGGGATGAGAACTAAGTGTAAACTTGAAATTTATTTATGGTTCATATACTCCTTATAGACATAGACTGACAGTGATTTTACACAATATTTTTAGCTGACCTGCATTTTGACTACATTTGGTTATATGAGGCCAAATGGAGAATTTTACACTCATGAAACGTGTGAGCACTTGGAGCATTTCAGTTTGGGATTTTCAGATTAGAGATGTTTATCTTTATAGTAATATACACAGAGAATCAGGAGGAAAGCTGATGTGGAGGAAAAAGTCTTCAAAGACTAGCTGAGAAAAAGATGAGGAGAGAATACTGAAGAGAAGGAGAGATGACTATAAGTAGAAACAGAATATTTGAGAAATTGAAGAAGAAGATAGTGATATCAAAGAATTCAAGATTTCTTCCTCTATAAAAATCAGAGGGTTTGTGCTTTTTTATATTTGAAGTTTGAATACTCACTGAAAATATTTAAAAGCTGGCATTTATGCAAATCTATAGAATTTGGGAGGGCTGGGAGAAGTGCTGAGGACAGTGTGGCACTGATATTTATTCTATCTGGTGAAAAAATGATGTATTTGTCACCAGATAACAAAAGCAAGAAGCAACAAGAAGAGATTGTAGATCTTAATCACGTTAAGTGGGGGAGAACATGATCATCTAAATGCTGTTACTGACTTTAAAGTTAACATGCAATTACTAGGATTTAATTATTATCAGTATTTGTGAGATATATGAATGACATATGGTTCCCATTTCAGATAGGAGGCTACAATTTATAATGAGAAACTTTGGGATTACTTAGTGTGAAAGCTTCACTTTATATTTTGCTTCTCCTGTAAAATTCAGCAAGAGCCAAAGGAAATAACACTTTGGAATAAAATCAATCTAGATAAAAACCTCACTTTTGTGTCCCACTTGTATAAATCATATACCTCTCAATTCACTCCTTTCTTATATTGAAAAATACATACTTATGAAACTACTTAATGTAACAAACAATGGAAAAGGGCTAAGAAGATTATCACACAGATTACATGTAGCCATATTTTCCTCTCCTTTCTATTCCACTCCATGCCCACTGCCTCATTTACATTCTTATATCTCTTTTTGTAGAATATAGAAAATTATCTCCATGCTTATTGGCTATCTCTCAGGACAGTTTTGTAACTATATATACATCTCTAGTACAGGCAATCAATCACATGTATTTTTCAATTCATTAAGTCAATTCACAATCACTTCCTCAATTAGTTAATCACTTTGTAAAGTTTGAGAGGCCTTTTAAAAATGTATTTCTTAAATTCCCATCCATTTTTATATTTCAAACTACCATCTCCTATGAATCTTTAGTCAACTCTTTCTCTGTAATCCAAATTTCATCTCCCTATCATCTCACATTTTCAAAATTCTTTGAGGCATGATTCGAGCTCTCCCTTGAAGCTCTACCAGAAGATACTACTTCTAATTATTTTCTCTAAGTTGGATCCCATATTTATATGTAGCACCATAATAATATTTTCTTCATTTAAAAAATTAAATTAATGTGTCACAGAAATTGATGCAAAATTCTCACAGGCTGGGCCCTTTCATACTACTTCTGTATCTATTATAGAACTTAGCAGAGTTCTGGGTATGTAATCATTAATTCAATAAATATTTTCACATTGATTTCAGATAGATTTTGAAATGTTAAAACTGGAAGGCCCTTGAAAGACTGTTCAGCAGAAGATACTGATTGAAATCATTTGCTCATTTACAACAAGGGGAGGTTTCCAGCTGATAGATTTTATTGCCTGTTATTTAGACAATGCAAACACTGTAACAGGGAGCATCTTGTAAACAAAATTCGCTTTGACTATTGAGCATAACCAGCTTTAACTGCTACTTTCAATCTCCTTTAAAGGCTCAGGGGGGAACTGAAATGGGAACTGTTTAGCAGGGAAATGGACCATAAATTAAGTTAGAGCAGAAAATAACCTGGGGTAGAAACTGAGAAGCACAGAAACCATGGCAACTAAAGGAATTCAAACAATACTGTGTCTTTTTGCCTTTTCCATTCATTCATGTTTCTATGTCACTCATGTTATATCCTCATTCTTTTTAATACCCACAACTCTAACAGTAGTTGATTACAAATCTTGCATTGAAAGGGGTTTTTACATTTTAATATTCCATCAAAATATCCATACCCAGTTTTTATCATTTTAATAATCTGAGCCAGTTCAAATTCTTCTTTTAGTTCATCAAATAGTTAAACCAGAATTTTTATAGCTATTTACAGGATTGAAATTTAGCCAAGGGAAAAAAATAGGAAGGAGTGTATATTAAGTTAGTGGCAAGAGTGAATAAGATTCACAAAATGGAAATGTCTCCAAAGGTATGAGAGAGTCATTGGTGTTCTAAGACATAAACTAAAGTTTTCTTTCTTTTCCAGGTTATAAGAAACACTAACCAGGCATGGAGAGATGGAGCCATAATAAGGGAACTTGAAGATGCTGCTCAGTACCTTGAAAACAAGAATATATTTAAAATCTACCATGTGGATCTCCTCAAACTTTAGAATATTAGAATTTCAGGTTCAGAGTAAATATTAGAAATAATCTTCTTGAACCTGGTGTGGTGGCACATTCCTATAATCTCAGCTATTCAGGAGGCTGAGACAGGAGAATCATAAGTTTGAGGCCAGCCTCCTTGACTTAGCAAGACTGTGCCACACACACACACACACACACACACACAAAGAAAACAAAAAAAAGGGCTGTGGATGTAGCTCAGTAGTAGATTATCCCTGGGTTTAATCTCCAGTACAAAAAATAAATTTTTATTAAAACTATGAAATAATACTGAGAACTTGATTAATTTAATTAGGTATTCACTTCTATCTCTGTAACATAATTACTCATATAATTACTCATATATATGAGAATATAATTACTCATGTTTTACTTCTATAAAACATGAGTAATCATACTTGTTCCTTCATGTTTTTGATGAGCAAATGAGCTAACACATTTAAAGATAGCTTCTGAATCATAATGTGTTTTATAAATGAATTATTATTTAAAAATATACTTTCTAATACAAATAAACATAGTTACTATATTATTCACCAATTCTACCCTTAGCAAAGTATGCAAAATGATTGAAAAGAGGTATTTAGATAAATTTTTTATACAAATATTTGTAATCTAACTCTACACAATTACCTAAAAGTGGAAACATTCAAATATCCTTTAATAGATGAGTGGGTAAACTAAACTTGATATCCAAACAATGGAATATTACTCATCTACAGAAAAAGAATAAAGTACTACAATGTGTTACAATGTGGTTGTGGATGAACTTCAAAATATTTTCTAAGTATCCAGACTCAAAAGTGTCATGGCTTGGAAATGAGATGTCCCCCAAATGCTACTGTATTAATGCAGAAATATTCTGAGTTTAAATATTGAAATTATGAGATGTGTAATCTAAATAGTTCATCCTAGTTTGAATAGACTAACTGAAATTGTAACTGTAGGCAGATGGCATATGGCTGAAGGAGGTAGATCCTGGAAAATTCACTTGCCCTGGGGTCCCTTCCCTGTGCATTTTGTACTTCCTGGCTTCCATGATAGGAGTAGCTCTTCTCTGCCATGCCCTACTACCTTGATATTCTACCTCATCTTGGCCCCAGACCAGTGGAGCTGACTGAACATGAACTGAACCTCTTAAACTGTGAAAACCAAAATCATTTTTGCCCCCTAAGCTGTGCTTATCAGGTATTTTGGTCACAGCAATGTAAAGCAGCTTAGCAGATGATATACTAAATTATCTATGTATGTATGTATGTATGTATGTATGTATGTATGTATGTATGTATCTATCTATCTATATCTATATCTATATATCTCTATCTATCTATCTATATCTATATCTATATCTATATCTATATCTATATCTATATCTATATCTATATCTATATCTATATCTATATCTATATACATAAAATGTCCTAAGTAGGTAAATTTGTAGAGAAATAAAGAACATCAGTAATTTCTAGGGTCTGGTGGGAGGTAAGCATGATAACATGTTTAAAGAGCATGCAGATCCATTTGTAGGTGATGGAATATTTTAAAGCTAATTCTTACAGAACAATTTAGTAAGGATTAAAGATAAATGAATGGTTTGCTTTAAAGGGGTTAATTTAATGTCATATACATTTCATCCTGATTTTTCAAAAGAGAAACATTAGAGGTCAAAATGTGTTTACTGGGTTGCAGCTGACACCGTTACCTGGAACAAATGTTGTAGCACTACTTTTTTTTTTTAATGGTCTAACTACTTTAATATTATAACCAATAATTTGTAACAATTTCTATAACATAAATACTGCTCTTGTTTTTAAGCACTGTCATGTTAAAATAGTTTACTTAAAATGATAAAAAATATATATAAATTTAATATAAAGATTATAACTCTCAGGTAGTGTACATTTAAATGTACGAAATGTTGAATTTGAATGTCCTTTGAGGAAAAGCTTACATGGTTCACTTTGTACTCAGCAATATCTACCACTTTAAATTGTTGGCAAGGAAGAGCTATTTAGCATTACTCATTCTGAACAATTTATACCATAATGATTGTAATCCAGCCGAAAGGAGAGAGTATTTATATTGCCAAGAATGGAATTAGACTCACATTTATCTTTAATAAAGTAATGTATTCTATTTTTTAAAAGCAGAGACAAATTAAACAGTCATAGAGAGTCAAAGTTGGCAGAATCTGTTGTAGTCTAGCATAGGCATCACTTTTCAACCGTTTGAGCAACTAGTGAGTCACCTATGACAACTCTAATTAAAATAAGCCCAGCTCTGAACTGGGATACTAAGCAGATGGTAGAAATAAAGATGTGCTGAACTAGCCATAAATAATTGAGACAGGAAAAGGTACAGGGGAAGTTTAAGCTCTAGTCCCAGCAGTTTGTGTGAGTATTCATAGTATTTTGATATGTTAGCATATGCCTTTAGCATTGTATCTTCACAAGTACACATTGTGAGATATATGGCATTATTATTGGAAGCTGAGCATTTTAGATGCCATAAAGATAATCCATAAAATGTAGCTAAGGCTTATGACATAACAATCTATTGATAATATAAGAAGGAAAGCATATGAATAGAATAGACAATTGGAAGGCAACACAATGGTTCATAGTCTCTAAAAGAAGTCAATCAATAGTAATAATTTGATTATATCATTTCTCATCATAATGGCAATGATCATTGTCATTGTGAAATCTGTTTCCCTTCTTTTCCTGAGCTTCCCACCAAAATAGAATATGGCTGTGATAGGGATTTAAAATATTAAAGCAAAAAATGAGCCTTTACAGTTCTCCTGTCCAAACACACAACAGTCAGAAACACTACACAACATAAGCACATTATATTGTGCTCACATATTATACATTTCCAAAGTGCCTCTGCCTACACTATTATCCATGACACCCAACCAAGAACAGCATGTTGAGGTTTCCATCAAGAGAATGTGTGAAATAGACCTAGGATCTGATGTGAAAGAAAAAGTTTTCGGGTGCTGGCATGTAAACAAACAAAGCAATAATCCTGATTATCAACTATATTCTTTACTTTCTCAACACATATCACAAATAATGGAGTTTACATATGAAACTGAAAGAGACTTCAACTGCTCATGGACCTCTGGGCAATGGCTGGTCTCGAGATAATGCTATCTTGGGTGAAAGTATGTGAAAACAGCTATTAGAAGACATGGAATTCCAGAGGAATATTATTTGGTGTTTTCTTCTTTCCCAAAAAGCTTCCTGAATGAACACATAGTGTGATAGGAATAGTTGCAATATGAAGCAATGAAAAAACAAGCTTTAATTGAGTTCCAGGAAAGCAAGTCATCTTCAGTATGAAATCCTTACCAACACTACTATTGGGGTCACCTTGACCAAGTTTTTACTTTAAGCCTTTAGTATTATTTCTTATTATCAGCATGCACAACCATAACTAAAAAATCTTGAATAGCTTAAGTTATCAAAAAAATTAAAAATAAAATAAATTATATATTTGCATTCAATTAGCTCATGAACTGACTGCCCACAATGATATTTTTCTTTTCAACAATGTGCAGTTCTTTAATATCTACTGATCATGAAGGGACTTTTGTAAAAAGAAGAAGAAGGGGGAGGAGGAGGAGGAGGAGGAGGAGGAGGAGGAGGAGGAGGAGGAGGAGGAGGAATAATTTAGATATTATTTCCACTTTGCTGTACTGTGATATCTGCTATCTGCATTTTTTGCTCTTTCAACTTCTGAAATTTCTTCCTTGAAGCAATAATCCCTGATTATTGGGATTATTACCTGATTACCTGAAAATTCATCAGTAAACACTTTTGGGGAAATATGTTTGATTCTTGGTCTAATTAAAAATAAGTAAAGAACATCTGAGGTTTACTTTGGGACACTGAGCTGATGTCAGGGTGTAATGAGTAGAAGAATGCCACTTAGCTAAAGCCATTTGAGAGTTATCATAGAAAATTGAAAATAAAAGACACTTCAAAGTTTGAAATACCATGTGCTGCTGCATGAAAGTATAGTCATTAAGGAAATAAACAATGATTACGAAATAAAACAATACTTACAGTAAAATCAAATTCTTTGTAAAATTTTTGCTTTTAAATAACCTTCAAATTACCTACTTAGAACTTTTTTAAGCTGATTTTTGGCTGTCTAATTTGACTTTTAAAGTCCTTTTGGGATTTTGATGCTGCCTTTTGAAAAAAGTGGCCTTAATTTTACTCAGCTGGATATGCTTCTAACATGTGTTTCATTGATTGTAGAATATTTATTTTTCTTTCTAGATAATATAGGTTAAAGAAAGCTGCAAGCCCCTATTTTTCTTTATAATGAATTCAGCTCTGTGAAACTGGTTAGTAGAGAATCTTAAATGGGGCACAAGGAGGAAAAGTGGAATAATTGGAAGTCTAAGAAGTTGCTGAAAGTGAAAACAAAATACAAGGCAATGGTGAAATGTAATTTTGCTTTTATGAAGGCTCATAGAATGCTAGACTTTATGAGGATGATAAAATTAAATTTTACAGGTTGGGAATATAAAGATATATAGAGGAAGACTTATCCTTTCTATTAAGACTAAAAATGATAGCTCTACTTAAATTTCTTTTGGCACTAGAAAAATCTTGCGAAATTCAGTTTCATATTCCATTGACATGTCAAGATATCTTATTCACCCAAGAAACAGTTTCACCTAAATATATGACTTGTTCTGCACCATCACTGGGCTTAATTTAAGCATAGCACTTCTACTTTCAAGGAGAATCATGCTTGTATCAGCACCATCAGGGTTACAAGGCAAGTGGAGAATTGCAGCTATCAATTTTAAGGCCACAGAGTTGAAAAGTCTAGATTTTAGAAAGTGATTTAAAACATCTTCTGTGGGCTGTATTTATTCGTTTGGTATCACTGCATAATGAAATTTCAGAAACAGTTATTTTAAGTCTGACTTTGTGACAAAATGGCTTAAGATTAATTTGCCATTAATTTACAGAAAGGTTTCACATGGGAGTTTGTTATTAGAAAAGACAGAGGTCATTTTAAAATGCAGCTGCAGGTCACTAGTTCCAAGCTTTCTTTTTCATATAATCGGGGTGAGGACGGTCCATGTTTTAAGTAAAAATAAATTTATAAATGAAATAATAATCAAGTAAAAAGCAAGGCTGAAATGAAAAGTAACATTTTTTTTGTTCAAAACTAAACTAGTTGTTTTAATTGAAATATCACGTCCAAATAAAGAAAACTAAAATCCCAAATCACCAATATGTAACCTCTCTGACCCTAAATAAGTATGGCACAAATTCACTTTCAGGGAGCATAATCAGTGATTCACTTGAATGATTTGTTTTTGTCTCAAATGTATAGGTGAGAAAATATAGGTAATTATACTTTGACAATTATAGTGGTCTGGGAAATGTTACTGCTTTTTTTTCAATTTTTAGTACTAATGAATATTCTGAAGGTCATATGAGCAATCAGTGAGATAGTGTTCAGGAAAAACTGCTAGTGGATATTTTGTTGTACAACAATTTTCATGGGGCTAATACCTTTTAAATAAAATGCAAAGCATCTATTTTCCTGTTGGTCACCCCTGATTACCAGGCTGGGCTATAGAGTAATACACTATCCTACATACCATAGTGTCCTTTCCATTACTAGTACCCACTCAGTGAAATAGATCTTCCTGAGAAAGATATAACATTCTTTATTCACAGATATTAATAAATTATTTTTATTCAAAAAAAATGACTGATCAGGCATTTATTTTACCAACAAATAATAGGCTCTGAAAAGCAACATGATTTGGAAAATGTCTTTATGGAAAAGTGTTACTTATGGAATTTAACTTTTAAAAGATAAGAGTTATTTCTATTCAGAACTTTTGTAGTGCCATTTCAACTCATTTACACCCTGGAATATCATTATTGTTTTAGTTTTTCTGAACCTGTTTACTTTCTTTCTAGATTTTCTTATAAAGACTAACAGGACACAAACTGAAAATGTTGAAACAAAAAAAGTAATATATAGACATTCTTTATTTTCCCCTTAAATCTAGATAATGTGTAATCCAGTATTTTAAATGATATTAAGGCATGGGTTAGTAAGCATAATCCACTCATGTTTTTGAACATGTAGTAACATGTTTAGCAAAAAGAAATCTAAAAATCCTGTTTACAGACTTTTTCAACCATCTCCTTCCGAGAATCCTTAGTAGTCGGTACAATCCTCTCAGACCAGGCATTTGCTCAAGGTGATAAGGTATAACTGTGACAGTCTGATAAGTTTTGTGCACTCAAATTTGTTAAACACTACTAGAGCAAATGTAGACCCTTGGTCAAAACCAATAATTGTCAGCTACCCATGTGTTGCAAATAACTGCTACAGAACTGTGAGTTTAGAGTTTGATATGTTAGGTAGAGTAAGAAGCACACACCATTACTTCAAGAGAAAATTTATTACAAGAAAGATATAATTTGTTTTGGATTGGTACAACTCTATCAATATTGAATATTCACAGAAATATTTGGTTAATTTTCATTAAAAATTTGGATATTTTGTTTGGTAATTGTACCATTCTTGAAAAATAGATAATTAAAAAATGGCATTGAGTTTAAGCATGAGTTAGTTCTTTTACATGTTATATGTTAATTGAGAGGCTTTTTAATAACATATTAATCTGAGCTCCTTTAAAAAAAAAAGAAAAGAAACAGCTCCCATCTGGAATAGTTCCCATCACTGGACAAGGATACCTCTGAACAAAATGTAACTTTTCAAAGTGATGTTTTTCTTAGATTAGACACACACCAAACTGAGTCTCATGGTCATAACTGGCTTTGCAGGATGAGAATGTCAAATCTTTTCAGAGAGAAAATACCACAAAAAAAGGAAACTGGAATATGTAATGCATAAAGTTTATGTCTAACTCAGTTGTAAAGTGCTGGAAAGTTAAATTTCATACTGTCATGGGATATTTTACAGCCAATCTTTTATTTACCAGTCCTGAGTAAACATCATCAGGGGGAAATAGAAGTTTATATTTACTTAAAAATCATGATACTTTTACAGAAAACAAGAAAAAGAAAAAGCTAGATGTTATGGTTAGATGTAAAACTTGGTAAACCTACTTTATACTGTTAAAATAGTGCATCATAAAGTAGTGTAATAGTCGGTATATATTTGCAAAGGTGGAAAGCATACTTTCAATTAATGTAATAGTAAGAGAAAGATCTGGAAATGATTTATTCATTATTAAAGGTAAATTATAGAACATGTGCTTTATATCTAGTGAATTAAATTTCAGAAGCATTGATGTAACAGCTGGAGTGATGACACTAGATAATATAATTTCACATTTTTTTTTCTTTCACTCCAAAGCTCATACATTTTGTGCATATCTGTATGAAGTTAGTCTGATGTATGACCATCTACCTGTTGAATGATGATGGATGAAATTTGTGCCATACTTGAAAGCTGAAAAAAGTGAAGATGAAGATGAACGAATTCTGGGATGTTTACAAGGGAGGAAACCTTAATAAGTGATGATAATAATTCATTTCTAGCCTTCTTCTATGCTTCCAGTGAGAAGAAAATGACACTCTAAGTAAGTGTAGCACTATGGTTATAGGCTGACAATTTTGCTTACTTTCCTTCTAATTAAATGTAACCCTGCATCATGGTATGTAGCTTGGACAGATTTAAGTTTGCCCCACCCTCTCAAATAGACAATTTGAGTCATGAAAAGCGATTAAAACAATTATAGGAGACCTCACCACTGAGTATGTTTTCTGGTTTAATTAAAGATAAATCTTTTTTTTAAAATAGATACAAATCATTTTTTTAAAGAGAGAGTGAGAGAGGAGAGAAAGAGAGAGAGAGAGAGAGAGAGAGAGAGAGAGAGAGAGAGAGAATTTTTTAATATTTATTTTTTAGTTCTCGGCGGACACAACATCTTTGTTGGTATGTGGTGCTGAGGATTGAACCCGGGCCGCACGCATGCTAGGCAAGCGCGCTACCGCTTAAGCCACATCCCCAGCCCAAAGATAAATCTTGACGAGCTTAGCAAGATCAATTTCCAGAATAGTGTTGAGTATAAGTAGTGCTCACATGTTAATTTCACATTGCATTTCTATTCTCAGTGATAATATAGCGTCTAGCTGAGCTTATAGCTATATCCCTTCAACCTCTGACTCAAGAAATATTCTAGTACTTATTGTAATAAATCATAACTTTCCTTAATATGTCAGTGCATTTGCAAGTGTTAGTTATTTGCTTTCACAGCTGCCATTTCACATTATATTGGTACAAAAATGCAGCACGAATTTTCATGCTTTTTATAGTAGACAATAAAATATACCATAGAGATATTCTGCTGCAGGAAGAGTGATTGACGAATGGCTATGCTTTGCTCTCTGACAATCCACCACAATGTTTATACCAAGACCATGCTTCTCATGGTACAAGTGAAAGATCATTTCTGGAAAATAGGTGTCCTCAGACAAATGACTTTGGTTCATTGACTTTCATTGGCATGGCTAAATTTTTTTTCGAAATGTACTAAAATCTAAATAGTGTTCCTACTACATACTGCTCCTTTCCTATTGTCTTTTCTAGGACTCAGTTCTGCACCACACCTTCTCTGGATTCTCTCCTTTCCCAGTAATATGTGTTTCTCAACAATTCTCTTTCACAAATAAGCTCTTCTTAGCAGCTTTTGTCAAAGAATCTAAAGTTACATAAATAATACTGAGACAGAGACTCATAAAATGAGATGGAAACATGGGTGTTGAAAACAGGATCAGTTGCCCCCTCTTCAGGAAAAAAGAATGCCATTCTAAGTGATAGGTGAGGTGGAGTCTCAGAAAGGAGATTATAACACAATTACTGTTTTATCATTTGCCATCTGGCAACAGGTTCCAATGGAATGACATGCCTCTTGAAGTACAAGGATTCATTCATTTGAAAAATAATAGCATAAGAAGCAGCATAAAAAGAAAAATCATCAGTGGCCTTCTACATTACAATGGTGGTATTCAGAGGAATAATGAGAAAGGGAGGGGTATAAACAATCAGTTAACAGCTAAATGTGAGCACCAGAGGACTCCCTTGGTAACTTGAAAGAGATCCTTAGGTCTTAAAGCAGAAGGAAATACTCAGCAACAAATTGAAGACAAGGTAATAACAGTCTCATAACTCCAGAGACATCTGAAGTCTTCTTCAAGACAGATCTTTTGTGTTGAAACTGACTGGCTGGGAAAACCTGGGGCCCTGAGACATGGGTTGTGGATATTTGTAAGGATGCTCAGGTAGTTGATGACTCTTACAGACGTCTCTCAATGATAGAGATTGAAGAGGTGGTCCACCTTTGCTCAATAAGATTTAGAGTTCTTCCACCATGTTCTAAGATATTGTATAGACCTCTTCCTCACAAGTCAACAATTGCTACTTTATGGTGCTGATCCAATTTCTCTTGGCTGCAAGCTGATAATTAGAGTTAAATCTTATTATAGCCTAAGTAAGGATATAATGGACCTGATAAGAGATGAATAGGATGATACACTTAAGGAATTTCAAGAATTTACACTTAAGGAATTTCATAGCATGAAATAACAGGAGCATGCATTGCCACAATGACTGGAATTTGAGAGTAATTGACCAAAAGAATGGCATGTAAGACAAAAAGAACAAGAATTCATTCAAATGGTGTCTATAACTGAAGTTGGAATATAATATCTTCTCAACTACCCTTAGATATGCAGCAAACTCTCTGCTAGGGTTGCTTTCCAAAACCCAGAGAAATTGATGGTTAATATTAAGCAAAATGGAAATGGCTGAGTTGGGAAGAAAGTAGGGAAAATAATAACACGCCCGAGGCAAGTGGAATGGAATTATTATGTGAGGCTAGAATACCTACTATGTGGTTAGTTTCCACAGGAAGGCTTAGAGATCACACTATTCATCATAGACATCAGGGTGTGCCAGTGAGAGTAGCACATAATCACTAAGAAGTTTGAGGATGGCTGTTTTTGTGAATGCATGAATGACAATGAAAAAGGTTGTCTCAGAGCTGTATATTATAATATCTGTGGGGTTTTAGTGCTCCAAAATAAGAGGACAAGTAGGTCAGCACTTACTTGAACATCAGAAATCATGACAAAGTCACATAAGGGGACAAAATATTCATCCCTGAATTTTTCAGCCCATAGAGACAAAGTTAATGGGAAGATAACAAGGGTGATGCTTGACATGCACAGCCTCTCAATTTAATAAACAAATCCATGAAAAAGTCTTCAAAATCTCTAGCAATTGGAGAAATGGAAATCAAAACTACTCTAAGATTTTATCTCACTCTAGTCAAAATAGCAATCATCAAGAATACAGGAAACAGTAAATGTTGGTGAGAATGTGGTGAAAAAGGTACACTCATACATTGCTGGTGGGACGGCAAATTTGTGCAACCACTATGGAAAGTGGTATGGAGGTTCCTCAGAAAATTGGGAACAGAACTACCATTTGACCCAGGTATCCCACTCCTTGGTTTATACCCAAAGAACTTAAAATCAGCATACTATGGTGACACAGCCATATTAATATTTATAGAAGCTCAATTCACAATAGCTAGAATATGGAACAAACCTAGGTGTCCTTAAATAGATGAATGTATAAAGAAAATGTGGGATATATACTCAATGCAATATTACTCAGCTTTAAAGAAGAGTAAAATTATGGAACTTGCCAGGAAATTGTTGGAGTTGGAGACTATCATGCTAAGCAAAATAAACCAATCCCACAAAACCAAAAGCTGAATGCTTTCTCTAACACCTGAATGCTTAGTCACAATAAGGCAGGGGGAACTAGGGAAGAATAGAATTACCTTAGATTAGGTAGACAGAAGTTATGGGAGGAAAAGGAAGGGGAGTTGGGATAGGAAAGATAGTAGAATGAGACAGATATTATTACTATATGTATATATGTGACTACATGACCAATATGATTCTGCAACTTGTACACTCAGAAAAATAAGACATTATATCTAATCTATGTATGATATATTAAAGTGAATAAATGCATTTTATTGTCATGTATAACTAATTAAAACAAATTTTAAAAAATTAAAAATGTGAAGTGAGCACCCTAGTTATGGCTGCTTTGCTAAATGAGGCATCATTAATAAATTGATAAGATCTCAGGAAATTGGGAAACAGAATTGACCTGGAGAATGTATTCTATCAATTCAGATAATAGGATAAGAAAAAGTTCCCATTTGTGTTATAATATGATGAAGAATATTCATATAATGTTTTGCTTCAGTAAAATGTCATTCTCTTGTCATAACCTCTGATACAAACTTCCAGGAGATTCCACAGAATATTGCACAGATTCATCACATCAACACTATAGTACTGATCAGACAATATGAGCAAAAGGATTGAACGTATTCCTTAGACATATGTTTTACATATCATGGGGGGAAAAAAACCTCTCAAAGATTCAGTGATATGCTACTTCAGTGATGTTCTCAGGGCTTAGTGTTCTGGATGTCCAGAGACTCAAAATAAATTCATCCTGCATTCTCTCTGAAAAATAAAAAAGCAGATAACCTCTTAAGTCTATTTGTGATCGAAAAGCAACGTGTTCTAGGCTCAGGATGCTGCCCTAAATGATATACTTGATGACATAGTTAGCAGCTAGTTTTGTGGCCGCTCAGAGAGGATATGCATACTTACCAAGCATTTAGTTGCAGGCCATGATTTCCACCATTAGCTAACATCAGTTCAATTCACTTACATTCTGTTTTCCCCTTCAACAAGGAAGTCCAATAAGAACCAAAGGAGACAAAACTGAATTCAGAAATAGGTCTTTGTGGCACAAGGGGTAAACTGAAGCCAACATAAAAATATTCTTCTCAGGGTTAGAAATTTAGCTCAGTGGCAGAGTGCTTGCCTACTATGCACAAGGCCCTGAGTTTGGCACTCAGCCCTGAAAAAACAAATAAACAAACAAATAGATAAATGTTATTCTCCAATCTCTTGTTCTGGGGAATGCAAGTGCTTTATTACTGCATTGTTATTATTATTATTATTATTATTATTATTAATTTATTTTTCACATCTTCATACATGTATTTTCTTATTCCAGCACCACATTCAGGCAGAGGCCATGCTTTCAACTAGTTCCACCAAGCCAATGACTGAGCATGAGGTTGATAGTAAGGAAAGCTAGTTTCTACAAAACGCAGGACACCTTTGAGAGTTAATGTTGACTCAAGGACTCTCTAGGACCTAGGCAAAACTTTATTACAACTGTGCTTTTGCAATCCAGGACTCTTCCTGCTTTTCCTTTCTGTGTCTATGGTCAGACTTTCACCATGCTTCTATGGTTTCTCCTGACTCCTCCCATTTCCCACATCTTTTTCCTCAAAATCATGTTCTTTTAATTTCAAATAAATCTTTCTCATTTCTATATTTGTTTTGGCATGTGTTTCTTAGAGAATCTGTACCAATATTTTTGTTAAATTTATTTTTTAATTCAATGTTCTAATTATGCCTCTGAGGTTCAATGTGATACTTCAAGAAATGTGTACAGTGTACAGTAATTAAATCTAACTTCCTTTACCCTTCCACCAACCCTTCCCACCCATTAATAATCACCATTCTACCTTCAGGTTAGTTCTTTTTAACTTCCACATATGAAAGATAAACCATGTTAAAGAAAAAAAAAAGAATATATATATATATATATATACACACACAGAGAGAGAGAGAGAGAGAGAGAGAGAGAGGGAGGGAGAGAGAGAGAGAGAGAGTAACTGGCGGCCTATTTGGCTTAAAATAGTGTCTTTCAATTACATCCATTTTGTTGCAAAAGATTAGCAGCAAGATTTTATCCTTTTTTATGTCCAGATAATATTTTATATATATAATGTATATGTAATACATGGGCACCTAGGTTGAATCTTTCTATCTTAGCTAATGTGAATACTGCCAAAATAAACCTGAGCATGTAGATATCTACTTAATACACTAATTTCATTTTCAATGGATATATATTCTGAAATGGAGTACCTGAAACATAGTTTTCTGAGAACTCTCCATACTGTTCTCAAAATGACTATACTAATTTACATTACCTTCAACAGCGTATTAGGCTTCCGTTTTCTCCACAAAATAATTTTCATTTCTTGCTGTTAATTTTTGATAATAGTCATTCTAACAAAAATGAGAAGATGTATCATTGTGGTTTTAATTTGCATTTCCATCATGGCTAAGAATATACAAAATTTTAAAATATATATTTGTTAGCCATTTGCATTTCTTTTGAGAAATATTAGTTCAGATTCATTTGCCCATTGAAAAGTGGATTATATGTTTTTTGTAAATTTTTTGAGTTTCTACTATATTCTAAAAATCAACCCTTCATCAGGTGAAATTTACAAATATTTTCTTCCATTTGATATATTACATTTTCACTTTTTTAATGATATCCTTTGCTATGCAAACTTTTTTTAGTTTTATGTAATACCATTTATCTACTTTTGCTTTTGTTGCCTTTTTTTTTGGAATCATATCATTGATTATTCTAATAACTTGAAGTGATTCCACAGTGCTTTCTCCTAGTGTTTTTATAGTTTCAGAACATTTAGTTAAGTCTTTGATGTTTTTAGTTGACTTTTACAACAGTTGAGATATAAGTGTGAAATTTTAGTCTTCTGCATATGAATAGCCAGTGTTCCTAGTACAATTTAATCAAGAGCCTGGCCTTTCTTCAATGTGTGTTTTGGTGTCTCTGTTGAGTATCAGTTCACTATACATGTGTGTGTTTATTTCTCAGATCTATATTCTGTTCCATTGGTCTTCATTTCTATTTTTTTTTCTCAGTAGCATGCTGTTTTGAATACTTTCGTACTGTAGTTTGAAATCAGGTATTGTTATGCAGAAGGCATTAATCTTTTTTTCAAGATTTCTTGGGCTATTTGCAGTGTGTTATGCTTTCACATAAATTTTAATATTATATTTTCTATTTGTATATTAGATATTTTCTCTTTCTATTTGTATATTAGATATTTTCTCTTATGCATTTATTCCTACAAATACATAACTGTGACACTGTTCCTGAAACCCAATCTCTAGGTAGTCACAGTATTCTTGGACTTGTATATTAATAAATACAACTAAAATTTATATTAAATAATATTTATTCTTCATGTATTTACATAATTAAAATTGATGAACATTGATTATATATTCTTAAAAAATAATCAAGTTTCAGCCAGGCACAGTGGCAAACGCTTATAATCCCAGCAATCACTGGCAATTGAGGCAGGAGAATTGTAATTTCAAAGCCAGGCTTAGGAACTTAGAAAGGCCCTAAGCAACTTAGTGAGACCTTGTCTCAAGATAGATAAATAAATAAAAAGGTCTGAAGATGTGGCTTGGCAATAAAGTCCCACTATTTAAATCCCCATTACTAATAAAAAAATCAAATTTCAAAGTTCCTTTCAGATGGCAAATAAGTGTTTTTACATACCCATGCCCTCAACTATTATTATACTTTTGTGTCCATTCTCCTCATATACATATGTACATTCATATATTTCATATAGGGTTAAATATCCCCTCAGTATTTCCAAGTGAAGAAGAGTGAATGTGTATACAACAAAAATTGGAGAATATATGTATAATTTTGTATTCCCTAAGATCCAACCACCCTTATGAATAAAACCATTTTAACAGTGCTGTCTCACATCTCAATGAAATATGAACTTCAGAATCCTTTCTCCCAGGAATTGCTGTACTTCCAGCATCACAAATATGGTATTATATTCAGTATGGCAAAGGCACCTCAATAATTGGGAAATAGGAGTGAGCCTTTTTTTTGTCAAAATAGATTTGTCTTTGTTGTTTATTTCTCTTCATTATTAGTCCATATAAAGAACAAAAGAGGCCTCTCAAAAAAGCTGAAGCTGATCCAGGTCAAGCTAACTGCATCTATGTGTATGAAAACTATAGTAACTCTTCACATAAAGTATAACAACATGTAGCATATACACATTTCTTCACATACAGGAGCATCATTTTTACCCAGATTAGTTATTAATATTATAGTATTTTGTGCCTTGTGCATGTATAGATAGTTCACTCTCAAACTATATATACTTATTTTCTGCTACTACATATATCATGATCTTTTATTCTAAAAATGTCTAATAAGTTGATGAACCACAACTAGGAAGAAGCTTCTCCTAGAAATATCCATATCTTAATCTCTGAGTCTTGTGAATTTATTGCATTACATAGCAAAAGGAACTTTGTAGATGCAAGTAAAACTGTGAATTTTGAAAGGCAGAGAGAATTCATGATTCGTTGAGTAAGTCTAATCTACTTGCATGTACCTATTAAAGTAGAAACTTTCTATATAAGGACCAGAAAGGCATCTTTTGGAGAAATGAGGACTTCAATTCTATAAACTCAAAGAACTGGACTTTGTCAACAGTCTGAATTAATATAAAAAAAAATCTTCCAAGAGGCTCTTGATAAGAGACCAACCACTCACTACATTAATTGCTTTGTTAAAGCAGGAGCAGAGAATCCAGCCAGGTCCACAGATTGCTGCCATATGCATTTGTATTATTTTAAAACACTTGAGTTTGTAATAATAGGTAAAGCAGGAATAGAAAAGTAACATTTAGACCTATCATACTCATCTTCTTTGCCTAACCTAGGTGAAAATAATCTTCTGCTGTTTTATGCAACCTATGTATGATATACACACACATTATTTTATTAGACTTTATAACTTTAGAAAAAGGGCCTTCATCCTTCTTAACTTCTATCTGTGAGGTTCCTGAGGGTCTCATAAATTTATCTTTAAATTTTGTGTGTCTTGAATGGTAGTAAACTTTTGAAACAAATAAAGGCCATGGTATTTAGCATTGACACAAGTGGTATATTTCACCTGCAAATAAAGGGTTTAGCTATATCATAAGAAATAAGGGTGTAAATAATTTTCTCAATTTACATGTTGCAAAATATTTTGTCTTCACTTTAAGACAGTCAGTGATGTTGTTTTAATCTAAATGGGATTGGCTTTCCTATATAAACCCCAAAGAGCTCAGACAATCTTTTTTTAGAAATCTGTTTAGATATTTCTTAGAAAAAATATACTATGGATCCTTAGAATATTTTTTGTCTCTATACTTCTCCTTATACTGGTGAAAGTATGGTTCTCTATAGAGTAGTCATATTTCATAATTTAACACAGTTTTTGATAGTATCAGTGGGATGGTTTTTAATAATTCATAATGGCCTCCACAGCTGACAACACAATATTATAATATAGACTGAATATTATGATTAACTATAGCTGAAATCTCAAAACAAATAAGAACTTCCATCTTGTATTGTCAAGGAGTCATATTTTCTAAGTTCCTTGCTCTCAATTTTCTGCTTTTGATATGATACCTAGAGTTAGCTATCATATGCAGTGTATATAATCAAGGTAGTGCGATTCTTATCAGTTACTCACAAAATATGTAGTCCCATGCTTGGAAAAACCAAACATTCAATAAACAGAAGCAAATATTTTTTTGCTTCAATAACTGATAATTAATAATGGTTTGGGAATTTTATGTGACACCTTTATAGGCAGTGTTTTCTCTGGATATTTGACTGAGGAGTGAAACACCTGAAATCATTTTGATATATGTTTTTATGTATTTATTACTGTAAAAAAACTCTTTCAAAAGATAATGACTCAAAGGTACAATATGCTTAATATAGTCACTTACTTGTGGGAAACAGTTGTGGCAGTAGTTGGGTGGAATACTCTCCTGTTCCATGTGGTTTTATGTGGAATCACTTTGTGGTAGTCAGCTGGCAGAAGCTACTCTGCAACATTCAAGATGGCTTCACTGACATATCTGGTGCTTTGGCAGAACAGCTGGAAGTTTGGTCTTAGCTGACATGTATTCTTGAATACCAATAGAATACTTCTTCAATATGGCTGTCAGAAGAAGTCAGCTTTTTTAGGATTTAGCTCAAAACTCTGGTACCAAGAATTCTAGTAAACAAGGCAGAAATTGCATGGCTTTTTGAAATAAAAACTTGGAATTCTCATGGCATACATATATTGTACTTGACTGGTTGATATAGTCACAGGTTCACCAGATTCAAGAGAAGGGGGTATTGAATGGGAGGAGGATCAAAGAATTAAGCACCACTACTTAAGACTTACATGGTTATTTACTGGGATAGGGAGGGGGTCACTGCTATACCTGGTGAACTATCTATTGCTAAAATTAAACCAGGAACTGTGCAGTGTCTATAGTGAAAAATAAAAAATGAAACTTCTTTTAATCATTTGAAGTATTTTATTTGTAATTCTAAAATATAATTGAAACACTTCATGTATTCACATGTCATTTTATGGCATTTTATATTTCTAATTTCTTTCAAAATATGCTATTAAAATACACAGTATAATTCTATCATTGTAAACAATGTTTTTCTCCCATCTGTGTTAGATTAATTTTTATATATACATGAACTAAAAAAATTGATATTATACATGACAATCAATATTTCTATAATATAAGTTTACTTACTTTTCATCTTAATGGGAAGATTAGCAACAAGTACACATGATAAACAATTGTATGCTACAATAGTCAGGCTCTAGGTTTTTTTTCTGAGAAAAAATGGATTGAAAATATTTTTTCATATAAATTTTAAAAGGTAGAGTGAATGGCACCAATGTTTCCCCAAGTAATTGTTTTGTAAATAGTATAAAACAAAGTTTTGAGTTAGATTTCACATTATGTATTTTCAAGCAATGTTAAATACGTGGATACAGAAGCTGTAGATATGGAGGGCTAACTGTGTATAGTGAAATGTCCATAATGACCTATTGTTCAATGACAAACCACATATATGAAGATGGTCCCAGAAGAATATATTGCTTAGTGACGTTATAGACATCCTAGTTTGAGTAAATGTATGATGTTCACACAATGATGAAATTTTGTCTGGAGACATTTCTCTGAAAAAAACTCCTCTTAAGCAATAGATGACTCACTCTCTCTCTCTCTCTCTCTCTCTCTCTCTCTCTCTCTCTCTCTCTCTCTCTTTTCTCTCCACTAACATTTCTCCAAAGTAGAGATAATCATTTAAACTGCTGTGCTGTGAACTAATCAATATAATCAATAAGTCATAGACATAGGTTATATTTATAGATTATAGGAATAAGGTAAGATAACATAGATAAGCAATAGTAACATAGAAGTTCATAGATAAGTTTATCAGGAGTAAGCCTAAGTAATAGCAATAAAATCATGTAACCATAAGACATAGGATTTAAGCCACAAGAAAAAGATATGGAACAGTGAAAGGTGATAAGTCAGTATGCCACTATAGTTATGGATAAATATAGGCTGATAGGCTAATACAGTTATAAACAAGGTTGAATCACTATAGTTGTGAACAATTGTGTTAGCTTGATCATATAAACATAAGGCTTATAGATATCAGTAGTAAAATGATGAGTAAATGAGATAACTGTAAGCATCAAATAAATCACTAGTACTGGAATAGCACAAATGGAGTCACTGTGGCTATATGAACAAAAAGTGTGGCCATAGGAACTCCATCTTAGCTCTTCTAGACTCCACATTAGTTTTCTGTTACTGCTCCTGTGAAAGAGGGAACTGCGTGACCCATTTCTGAGAAACAGAAATGAAGGCTAACTTTTTTAAAAATATTTATTTCTTAGTTTTTTTAGGTGGACACAATATCTCTATTTTACATTTATGTGGTCCTGAGGATCGAGCCCAGTGCCTCATGCATGCTAGATGAGTGTTCTACCTCTTGAGCCACAACCCCAGCCCCTGAAGGCTGTATTTTTAAATTTTTTTGTCCTGTACTTTGCAATGTACAAAATGTACCCAACAGAATGTACCCAGCTCAGGATATGTTTGTGGTCACGGTGAGCTACATCCTGGGCTTGAGTTCATTTATGGTCTACATGACTTTAAAAGAGATTATTGCCCCTGCTCAGCTGAAACTCAGAATACAGTTGTCTAACACTTGTTTGGACTGAGGAGGGGTTAAACTAACAGCTTTTTTTTAGCTTCTCTAACTTGCTTGCTTGCATGAAGTTGAGAAAAGCCCCTGAGTTGTGGTTTTCATCCTTAAATTCCCAAGATACAGACTGGGAAATTGCTCTTCTCCCACAGAGCTTCAGTGTCTATGGGTGGACGACAGTCCCTGGCCAGGTTAATAAAACTCTCTTTGATTTGAATTCAGACTTACAGTGTTTTCTGAAGTGGCTCCTCATAACAAAACTTTCACAGCTATGAAGCACCTGCACCCTACAATCTTGTATTCTTTCCAGAATGTAAAACGTGTGTGTATGAATACAATTTAGTTAATTTATTATAAATTTGAAAACATACCCTAAAAATTAGAAAAGGTACATAAAATCCAACTAAATCAAACCAGTAAGAAACATGACATATGTATAATTAATGTATAATTAATAAGAAATTAAATGAATACTCAAACATTTTCTTCTTAAAAATAGAAGACATTACACTTTATGAAGCTGGTTTTATTTTTCTTATAAATAATCTAGTGAAGTTTTTTAAAAAACAAAACAAAAGGCATACATATTAGAATAAAATATTGTCAAATAACTAACACAAAAGAAAAAAATCAAAATTTGAAGCTTCTTTTCAGATAAAATGTTGAAACCTGGTCATCTCAAGTAGTTGTACATTAGTTGTATGCATTTTGTTCTTCTTCAGTTTCAAAACTGAAACATTGATGATATATTATCCTATTTAGTAGTTTAGAAAATGAAACTTATAATTTTTATTCATCCTTTTTATAAATTCTTACCTATATTAAGCAAGATTATACCTTGCTTATGATCAATTTTATGTCATATTTTAGAATACAAATTAGTGTTTTCTATGATGTAAGGAAATGTGATATTAATTAACTCAAACTCTTTTCTATCTATCTTCTGCAGACAAACCCAAATCTGAATCTTCTCCTACAGTTAATGGTTTTGGATAATCCATTTAGTTTTTATGACTCTTATTTTCCACTTTCCAAAGCAAATAATAAATATAAAACATGAAAATATTGTTTTAAGGTTTTATGAAGTGCATACAATTGTTAATGTACAATGCACTTAAGCTATCTGAGACAAAATAACTGAACTTTGAGATTCAGAAATGCTGGACTGTCTCCAGAGGAATCTACTACAAGAACTTACTTAACATTGTTATAATCTATCTGGTACCATGAGTATCCTTGAATTCTAATTCTTTTCTGTATCTAATCAGAATCTGGGGAAAAACAAAACTTCACTCTTCTTCGGAAGTGACTCTATGTAATTGAACTCAGACAGAGATACCAAAGCATATTTTGTTATAAAGATTGAGTTGGCAAGATTCTAAGGAGCAAAGTTTTATTGAAAAAGAGTTAGCAGATTTTAGTCATCGATTTGCTATGTCCATCACCTGTTCTATCACAGTATAATAAATTTCATAGAACTAATTTCTCAGGTTAAAGTTCATCCATACTTTGCTTTTAATAAGGCAATATTTCTTACAATTGTGGCTTCTGTGATCCATCAGACACATAGTATTTGTGTAACATAGTATAGGACAGAATTCCTGAGCCTATGATAATCTGGGTTTATGTAAACCAAATATTAAGATTTTGTTTGAAATGTGTAGAAAACACTAATAATTTTTTTTGTTGTTGTTGTTTTCATATCCCAATGGGCAGTGACCCAGGAAAGAGTGGAGATTGAGATATCGGTAATTCTTGCAAATTCTTAATTTCCATATTTCTAGTTTTCTAGGAGAAATAGGAGAAACCTTGATAAGAATACCTAAGCTAACCTTGCCAGAACCACCATTTTGCAAGAGTAAAAACATCTAAACCAGTAGAATGATAAAAACATAAGAAGTGTCCCAATGAGAAGAACTTAAGTTAGAAATACTCTCTGAAACTTGGAAAAGGGCAGAAGATTTTATTCAGTGCTCTTTCATTTTGGTTCTGACCTTGAACCTTTGATGTAGTTTCTATTGACTGGGCTATTTCAGATTTCCACAGTACAGTTTAACTTGTAGATTTTTGTTCAGAAGAGAGGGAAGTAACACTTTTAGATGGAGAAGATAACTCAAGGGCAAATATTAAGAAGTTTTGTATCTAATTCAACATTTTTATGTTATCATTCCTTTATTAAATTGCCTATAAATACTAAGTTCCTCAAGTGTTTGTGTATGTGCATATGCATTTAATATATCTTTTTGGTTCTCTTATTATTTAATGAGTTGAAAAAATCAGGTGTTTAGTTTTTAAGCCTATGAGCAACAATATTCTCATCTTTAAAAAATTATGCTTTAATTATGTCTGTATTGGCAACTTACAAAAAAAAAAAGAAGAAGAAAAAAAAGAAGAACCACCACTGCCACCAACAACAACAAAAATCTAACCACACAACTACAGAAGACTAAAATTGTCAAAGAAATATTCAACAAAGAGAGAGAGAGGGAAAAAAAAGGGTATTTTATTTGCTAATCAGCCCCTGGGCTCTTCAGTATTATGATGGGTCTGGATAGAAGCAAGAGGGGATAAATTGGTGCACATTTCAAAGAGTTGAGGAGTTGAGCCAGAGTGCTGACAGGCCAGTTGGGGAGACCTCCATAAGCTGCATTCTATATACTTTGTATAAGAGTTATTGAGGTGAATTGGGAGTACTAATAAGAAGACAGAAATATAAACATTGACATTAATATCCAAGAGATTGTTAAAAAATTGATGAAAATATAGCTTTTTATAATTTTGTAAAAAGCTAACCAAAGAAAAATCACATGTAAGATTTTTACTTTCTGTGATTTCTTTGAACATATTAAAGAAAATTCTCATAATATTTGGAAGCATATGTCTAAAGTTTTATTTTATGTATACCATAGGAAATTTATGCATCTAAGAAAGCAATTTCAAATATTTATATTTGATAGAACATTTTATAAGGAAAAAGTTACCAGTTTACATTGTTAATAGAGAAATAAAAAGGAAAGAATTTGCTAAAGATTATTAGAGTTGTAAGTAGACTTGTTAAAAGAGCTTACTGTTGGGCTGTGGCTGTGGCTCAGTGGTAGAGTGCTCACCTAGCATGCAAGAGGCACTGGGTTCAATCCTCAGTACCACATAAATGTAAGATATAGTGTCCGCCTAAAACTTAAGAATAAATGTTAAAAAAAGGAGCTTACTGTTATAAGGCTAGGGCTTTGCAGGAAACTGAGGCAGTATAAGGATCCCCTCCCCACTTCGAACCCTTATTCTTGCTAACACATCAAAAAGATTTCAGACACATCACTCAGGCTTTATTGAAGGAACAGGAAAAAGAAAAGGGGACACCTTCAAGGAAGAAAGAGTGGGTGTTCTCAGTGAGAATAGGGGCAGCATGCTTCTCCTGTAGTCCAGTTTTATTGGGCATTCCAGGGAAGTTTCCAGAGAGTTTCATCCATTTTTACCTCTTGATTTTTGACTGACAGCAGAATGACATCAGACTTTCAAGTCCTCACTATTATGACAACTCTAGATCACTTTGACCCATGCTGACTAGTTGCAATTAGATTGTAAACCACAAATTCTCACAGATTTTATGGTTAAGAAGAATTATTCTTATCTCCATGAGTTCTGGGATTTGTTCTGTGAAAAGTGTTACAAAAGTCTTCCCCTTCAGAGTAATTTCCTCTTATTGACAATATTGTGGGCCTGCATTTCTCCTGCAGATAACAAGTAGTTTGCTAAGGAATTTGACATATACTATCCACTTAAGCCAGGCAGGGCTACAGGTAAATTGCTTCTTGGAAAAGAAAGTATGTGTAGTTCAGCAGAGTGGGCCCATTATATAAAATTATTCCCTTAACCTCTTGTTCCCACCACTTACATCTCTCTGTCCCTCATCATCATCTTTGAATAAGTGGCTTGATGTTGTGGGGCTGGGCACAAACATAATAGTGCCTCTCTTATTACCTGAAAATTTTTTTTCATCACTTCTAACAATAAAGTTGGCCCCTGATTATCTTTAGAAAATCCATGCAAACTTTTTTTAAAATGATTGATAGCATAATATTGTTTTGTTTACAGGTTTCAGAAAATACATTTTTCATGTGATAAGTTGTTGAACTTCATACATGTCAAATGTAGACAGAGTGATTAATAGCCTGCCTGACACTCAACATTTCAAAAGCAAACAAATAAACAAAATGGCCCAAATGTAGATCTTTCCCAACATAATGTGTGTGAATACGAACAAGAACAAAATTCTCCAAATATAAGCAACAGTAATAAACATTCAGACACAAAAGGAAACAAAATGTGTTTTATAATCAACCTTTTCATCAGTAGCAATAAAGTCAAATGACCATCTGTAAGATGGAAGGTAAATCAATAAATTCCTCTTCCATGCATTTCAGGAGTACACTGGAGAGCAGACTGTATTTATTTATTGCCACGATATCTTCTAAGAAGTTGTTCTAAGCTGAATCCTACCTTGTTAGGTATTATGTGCCTCTACCCACACACTTCTAGCTTACTGTTTCTCAATTCCCAATTTCTTTATGGTTTTCAACACCTACTTCACGTAGCAGAGTCTCTGTTAAGTGCTCTCTGACCCTCTAGCCTTAGGCAATTTCTCTTTCTTAGGTTTCCTGGCACCTTTTCTTATACCTCTCCTAAGGCAAGAATCACTTGCTATCATCTATTAAGTGCATTCACATCTTTTCTTCCCTGTTGGACCAGAGCCTCCTGTTATACGAGAGCATTTCATTCTCCCAACAAGTGTGCTTTAATTTTGCTTTGTTGTCAGAATCAATATGCCACATCCATGAGGTATGATTAAGATTTTGCAGAACACGAAAAGTCATCAGACTGCCTCTGTAGTTTGCTAAAGACGTTGTGTGGTTTTGGTCATTCTTCTCAGAAGTGGCAGTTATAGCTGTGTCTGTTCTTTCTGGGTTACCAGAGAATACAAGCCTGAAAAGCTGAAGGTGACAGTGGAAGGATGGTAGCAGTTAGAAGTAACCTGTAGTTCTAAAAACTCTTGATAGGATCTCCTTCCCCCCAGGTCAGAGGGCTGAGAGTTAATTCCCCTTTACAATCACATGCCCCAGAAGCAACCACAACTTTTCAAGCAAGCAGCAGTATTTTTTCTTGCTGACAGACACCCTCTGCACAGAGTTTCAAACACTCAGGCCAGAAGCACTATCTATGCCTCATTACCATTTGAATAGGCTGATCAATGAGAATTAGCATGTAATTTGAATTACAAAACCCACCTCCTGCTTCTTAGAAACCTTGGTCCTCTAGTCTCTGTAAGTGGTGCTATATTTTCCAGTGAGGATTCCCTCCTCTCCTCTTCAAATCTGAAAGCAGGTGTATTCCTTTGTTTTAGTACAAGAACTTAAATGGAGCCATTGCTCCCAGTTCTGACTACACTTCATCTACATTTAGAATAATCTATTGTCTTGCTGAAACACCAAGTGAAATAGCATCCAACTCACTACAATTAATTTTTTTTAATTCAATGTCATCCTTAGCTTTAAGTCCATAGCTTCATCATGTTGATTTAGCCATAAATAATAAATAATCATAAATAATGTTAGCAGTATAGGTCAGTGAGCACACTATGCTGACCAAGATATTAAAGAATATTATATGAAGGCTATTGAGCTATAAGAAACTTGTATAGTTTTTTTTTTGGGGGGGGGGGAGAAAAAATAATACCTATTCTCTAAAATTCATTTAATCTAAGTATAAATTATTTATTTTCACTTTTCCTATCTTTTAAGTCATAAATTCATAAATTTATGTCATAAATTTCATGAAAATTAGATATGTGTGAAAAGACTACATACATGATACTGCATTGTAAAATGTAGGTATATATTGCCTTTTTTAAAAAAAAATGTGTTTTGGGGAGAATTTCTAGCTATGTTACCCTAGTTGGACTCAAATTCCTGGTTTAACAGTGGTTCACTTCACCTGTTTGAATATAGATAGCTTTTGTTGTTTATTTTAAAAGGGACATGTTTTTTCTTTCCTCTTCTCCCTTTCTCCCTCCCTAACCTGGGATCAGGAAGCAAGATTATCTTGAGTTATCAGTCCTTGAGCACACACCTACCACTAGAAGGAGATGTCATGTGAAGATCTAGAAAATGACTGTCTCCCAAATTAACAAGTAAATTTCAACACACCATCCTGGCACACCTGGGACCCCCTCTCAAGGCACACCTGGAATGCAGCATATAAGAACATCTTTTAAAGCCCTCTGTTCTCCTGATGGGCAGAACCACAGCCTCTGGGACAGAAGTGCCCTGTATTTCTTTTTGGCTAACAAAACAACAAACCTACTTGTTCCTTTTTCTCAAAAATGTGTCCTCAATATTCAATTGGCATGAGTTGGCATCAGGGACAAGGACCACACTTTGGATAACACTGGGATCAAGTGATGCAGCATTCTCAGCTTCCTGAGTATCTAAAACTACAGGTGCACATGACTGCATCTTC